>NC_056691.1:9977500-10095000 GCF_018350215.1 Panthera leo
TTGGATATTAGCTCCTCATCAGACCTATGATTTGCAAATAACTTCTCCCATTCAGTAAGTTGTCTTTTTATTTCGTTGATGGTTTCCTTCACTACACAGAAGCTTTTTACTTTGTTGTAGCCCCATTTATTTACCACTGCTTTTGTTGCCAGTGACTTTGGAGTCAGATCAAAAACAAACAAACAAACAAACAAACAAACAGCCAAAAGTGATGTCAAAGAGCTTACCACTTCAGTTTTCTTCTAGGAGTTGGTTTTCTAGTTTCCGGTCTTGTATTCAAGTAGTTAATCCATTTTGAGTTACTTATTGTGTATGGTGTAAGACAGTAGTCCAGTTTCATTCTTTTGCATGTGGCTGTCCAGTTTGCTCAACGTGATTTAGTGAAGAGACTTCCTTTACCCATCATAAATTCTCATCTCTTTTGTTTTAACAGACTTGGGTTTATTTCTGGGCTCTCTGTTCCACTGATCTGTGTGTCTGTTTTTACACCAATACCACACTGCTTTGTTTACTATAGCTTTGTGATATAGCTTGAAATCAGGGCACATGATGTCTCCAGCTTTGTTCCTCTATCTTGCTTTATATACTCATTTCCCAGCAGAATGGAACTTTCAGTGAAGATACTATACTTCCCTGACTTGTTGCTATGGAATTCCCAGCTACCCTGAGGGACCCAAGTATAGACACTCTAAAAAATATTTTGGCTGAATAAGTGAAATAGTTCAAATCCAGTGTCCAGCTAGACTCAGAATGGTGTCCACCACTGAGATTTGAAGAAGAAAGGTAGACCTCTCTGCCTAGATGAGAGAAGGGCAGACAGCCTCTAACAAATGGAATATCTTCGATGCAAAATACAATGAAAATGAAATGAAAACGGAAAGGGAGATGCTGGCACAACTGAAAATACCAGTATGAGTTGTCAGAAATCGTTGGAGGAAAGGATACACTCGCTCCACACCTTCAACAGCTGCGTGTTGTTAGTAAACCCAGAGAAACGCCAATAAAATGAAGCCAGGCTGAGCTAGAACATTTTGGAAGATACAATTTTAATGAAATGTCACTGTTGGCCTATATAAAGGAATCCATAGCCAATTGCTTCCTTAACTGTTGACAAAACAGCACGGCTTTGGAAATAGCCTCTTTCCAAAACCATCCCTTCTTGATCCCATCTTTACATTTCTCTAAACTTTTGTTCCTCTAAGGATAAGGAGAATATGTCATCTAAGGGTGGAGATGGCCACTGTGGGATTTACTGAGAAGGAAAACTTTGGAGGAACAAAGTTCCTGGAAGACCAGGACTGAAGTCACTCCCCCCTCCATCCCTTGTGCCTCGTGCACAGCCTCGCATGGAGCAGACAATCATTGTTTGTTGAATGAGTAAATGAGTGATAATAATACCATGTCATCCCAGAGCTTGAGAGCTGGGACGGGGTTCTTAAGTCACCTCAATTTACAGAAGACAGAGCTGAGGCTGAAAGAAGTAAACAACTGTTCCAACATCCCCCCAACGCCCAGATCAAAATTCAACATGTTCCCTTCTTTACACCCCTCTATGCATTAGTGTAAATCTCTCTAGATTAGGATCCCTTCTTACTTGTGTGAGGATCACATGTGATCCACACAGCCCCACTCTGACATGAGGCAGGATGGTTATGGCCTTTAGTTTGCATTATGAAGAAAGAAGACCCGAAGAGGTGAAGACACTCACCCACATTCATACAACTCATTAATGAGCAGTGCCAGGACTAGACCCAGAGTTTCTATCACCTGGTCCAGGACTCTTTATAATCCACTGAAATCCATGTAAGAGGAAGGTTTTGAGCTGAACATGGACGATGGCTAATGTATCCATTTGCTAGGGCTGCCATGACAAAGCACCACTAACTGGCCTACACAAAGAAAGTATTGTCTCACAGTGTTGGAGGCTGGAAGTACAAGGTCAAGGTGTTGGCAAGGTCAGTTTTCTTAGGGCTGGAGGGAAAGTGTGTTCCAGGCCTCTCTCTCTCTTTCTCCTGCAGACCATTACCTTCTCCCTGTGTCTCTTCACATTGTTATCTCTATACTTGCCTCTCTCTGGGTCCAAATTTCCCCTTTCTTAAAGACAGCATTCAAATTATATTAGGACCACCTTACTTCAGTATGACTTCATCTTAACTTACCCAGTTTACAAATAAGGTCACATTCTGCGGTACTGGGGAGTTTGGACTTCATTCATACAAATCTGAGGGAGAAAGACGTAGTTCAACTCATAACAGCTAGAAGAGTATAAATGTGGACAATTTTTTAGGTGAACTGACTGATGAATAACCTCACTCAGCAAAGATACAGGCAGAAATGAGATCGATATGGCAGGGCCAATGCTCACTGTAGGGAAACAGAGAGATAAGGTCGGACGGGCCCACCTTGGGATGGAAAGAACCTCTAGGAGTCTTTGCCCATGAAGGGTATGGCTGTGCATGAGGATTACAGAGGCAGAATATGCTTGTTGTCTTTCCTTTATGCTTAGTGTCTCACTGTTACTCAGAAGAGAAAACTTAATCACTTGAAATAAAGGGTCAATATGTTTCTAGTTAAAAAGTATTCAAAGGCATCTATAAATACCATCCAGAAAAGATAAAAGGAGGAGAAACAGAAGGAAAGTTACCACAGTGAGTGGGGAATAGGCTCTTGGCACCCCATATCACACCCTCTTGGCCCACCTCTGATTCCATCCCTCAGTGAGAAAAACTCGTGATAACAGTGTCCCACTTCACGTGCATGTCGGTGCTTCTCTCTGCCTTGAAGCCCTCTGTCAATGTGAAGAAATGGGCAGTGGATAAATATCCCAGCCTCTGTCCTCAAAGTGGAAAATTCTGGGAAACACTCTGTACCCTTCAAAGGGATTCTAGTCAAGTAGACACTCCACCACTGCCTATGACAGAGGCCTTAATCATTCTTGTTCATGCTTTCTTTTCTGCTGTCCCTGTATCGTTGTCCCCTCTCTCACTCCTACTTCTTGGGATCACCTCCAAAATATACTGCCTGTACCCAAGTCCTTACCTGAGGCTCTGGTTTTGGGGAAATCCCAATTCAAATAGTAAAGAATGAAGATGAGGTCAGCTATAGGAATCTCAGCGCTTAAAAGTTACTCCTATGACAATTTTCTCACTCCCACAGGAGTGAATTCAGGCAATGGCTTGGCTGTGTGCTGCGGGTGAGGCCCTTGCTAGGTGCTGAGCATCAAAAGTGGGGAAAGACATGGCCTCTGCCCTCAGGAAGTTTAAAATCTTCTGGAAACAATTTACAGTGTAGAATATTCTCTAGCCCTTGCAGAAACACGAAGATCCATCTTCATTTGATATTTTTGACCCACAAGGCCCCCAATAATTGCCCCCCAAAATCCACTTCTCCTGCCTCAGAACATCCCATTCAGTTTATGACCCAGGTTCCCAGGGCTCCAATTTACGTGTGATTCACATCACATCTGTTTAATTTTAAAGTTTATATGGCAACTTTTCATAATCCCAGGGACTTTTTCCACTTTTTCCCCCTCTTCCCTCAAACACCAAGAGGATGGAGAAAATTAATTTCCTGTGTAAAAATGAGAGTTGACAGCAGGTCTAAGGTTAAACCTATTTACAAAGGAAATTGTTGCCAATGTTTAGAAAAGCCTACTTTTATTTGAAAAATTCAGTGATCTACCTGACTTCTAGTGTCTCATGGCATTTTATTAGGCAAGAGTTTCAACTTATAAAGAGCAATGGGGAAGAAAACAGTTCATATTTGTTTTTCCCCAATGTGTAGTGAACTGTTGGCTAATAGGCCGATCAATTTGTTTCCAGTCACCCTGCGAAATTCCCCATTCTCCCTTCCTCTGGCAGTGGCTGAGCATACCACACCCCAGAACCTCAGGTTGGCCTGGCTGCCCTTGCTCTCTCAAGGCTTTCCTCTTTTAGTGCTTATGGCATGAACAGTTGTGGGCGTCACTTCGAGTCTGGCGTGGATCAAGTGGAGCTTGGCTCACTCAAGCACACAATCCAGACACAGCTCCTCTTCTGGAAAGAAGACGGAAGGGTTGGGTCTTCTCCACTCAGACAACTGAGGTTGCTTTTCTTCCTCCATCGTTCCATGTAAGTGGCAGCACCATTCTTTCTCATTCCCAGCCAAAAAGACCCTTTTAGTTTGGAACTTGCTCTGAGTTTAGGGGGAAATCTTCTTGGTTCATGAACACATTCTATTGTTCCGGCATCATCACAGGGTTTCAGGAACCATCATGGTCCTCTGAAGCCATATCTCTTCTAGGTCCCATTGAGCCCCACCAAGCCATTCTGCTGCTCTCACTTTTGTAAGCTGAGGCCTCTCTGTATGGACACAACACCTGGTCATTTCTACCCTGAAGTGTTTTGTCATCTCCTGGGGAACTAAGGCCCAGATCTCCTTGGATCTTAAATCCCCAAAATGCATCAAGGAGTATACTATGGTTGAACTGTGCCCCTAAAAAATCCATGTGTTGAAATCTTAACCCCCAGTACTTCAGAATGTGATCTTATTTGTAAATATGGTGGTTACACATATAATTAGTTAAGATGCGCTCATACTGAATTGGTAGGCCCCTAATTCAACATGAGGCATTCTTATGAAAAGGGTAATTTGGGGGCACCTCAGTGGCTCAGTTGGTTAAGTGTCTGACTCTTGATTTCTGCTCGGGTTATGATCTCATGGTCATGAGATGGAGCCCCGCACAGGGCTCCACGCTAAGTGTGGAGCCTGCCTGGGATTCTCTCTCTCTCCCTCTCTTTCTCTTCCCCTCCCCCACTCATGCCCTCACTCTCACATGCTATCTGTCAAAATAAATAAATAAACATTAAAAAAAAGAAAAAGGGGAATTTGGACACAGAGACACAAACACAGGAAAAATGCGGTGCAAAGATGATTTAGCCAGAAGCCAAAGAAGATCAAAGATTGTCACCCAACCACCAGAAGCTAGGCATGAGGCATGGAACAGATTCTCACTCCCAGCCCCCAGAAACAACCAATACTGCCAACACTTTGATCTTCAACTTACAGCCTCCAGAACTGTGATACAATAAAAATCTGTTATTTAAGCCATTCAGCTTGTGGTACTTTATGAAGACAGCCCTAGCAACCTAATACAGATTTTTATTACTGCTACCATAATATTCCTTCCCTAAGGCAATCAATATTTCTAGTCCACTTGGCTGAACTGGAAAAGGGTCAAGGGACAAATGCATTGGGGAAAAGTATCAAAAATATTATCCTGCCACTGTTTCATATAATTTAAAAAAGAGCTGTACGAAAAGGATTATTTTGGAATTCAACTGGGAAAATGTTAGTACTTTAGGATGCTATCAGCATTTTCCAATCTTGATAAAGTGACTCCTGAGTTGTTTTAACACTCAAGATAATATTATAACAAAAATCATTAGTTTGGGACATGCTTGGTAGAAGCAGTGGAAAAGATCTATGGGCCTATGGAGGCCCAGTGCTAGTTCCAACATCTGCTAACTGAACGAGACAGACTTCAGGCCACACTAAATCCCTCTCAATGTTTTCTCATTTGTGAAGAGAGAACAATAACACCTCCTTGCAGAGTTATTCAGAAAAACAATAAAACAATTTACAGGAAGTGCAGTGCCTAGTACTTGACCATTTTTCCCTTTTCTTCTTTTATACCCCTTATATCGGGCTTACAACCATCTGGAAATGAAGAAGAGAAGGAAAGGGTGGGTGGCAAGATCAAGGGGAACAAAAGCCCTTCCGTTTCAACAACAATGTTTATGCACCATCACCTGATGTCCTACATACTATCAACAAGAACAAGGGTCTTTGCAAATGCA
This sequence comes from Panthera leo, assembly GCF_018350215.1. NCBI lineage: Eukaryota > Metazoa > Chordata > Mammalia > Carnivora > Felidae > Panthera > Panthera leo. Next base: position 9,983,338 of record NC_056691.1, read on the forward strand.
CTGCTTTCTTGAAACTAAACAAGTGGTTCAAATCAATTACCATCCTCTTTACACTGACAAAATGTAAGAAGAAGCTTTCATCATTTAAAAAGCCTATAAAATAAGATACACAGGATCAAAGAAATTTAAATATTATTTCCCCTAGGTGAACAGGATCACCTCTTTTATTTTAAAAACATATTCCCAAATCTGATTAACCCATAAAGGAGGAGAAAAAAAAAACTACATGAAAATAAATATAGATACTATCTTTGAAACTACAGCAAGAGGTGCCCGTCATTCAAGGTGATCCCTAAGCAAATTCAGGTGCTATCTTAACATGGCCAGAGAAGTGGCTCTCTCTTCAGTTAACAATAGACACTGAGGGAATAACTCCTAGGAGACTCCAAAGATCATTGGCTTGACCTAAGAATTAGACTTTGGCAGCTCAACCATTGGTTTTTGGACATACCTGATCAGCACTGAGAGGCTTAAGAAACACACTCAAAGTAAATAAAAGCAAATGGTTAACAAATGGTAGATCCTTCTGGAAGGTAACTAAATATATGTAGAGATGTATATGTGTGTTAATGTGTATGTATACATATACATGTGTGTGTGCTTACATGTCAGAACATGTATTTGTAGGTAGGTATTATACATACACAGACACACACTCACACGGAGAATCAAAGTAATCAAAGTATTCTGCAACTTATTTTCCCTTAAAATATACATGCATACCTTTTCATGTCAATAGACATAGATCACTCCCAAGTGATCTAACTTATTAACCGTGTAATATTCGCTGTCTAGATACGTTATCATTCATTTCACTCCATTAACAAATTTTTAGGCTATTTCCAGTTTTTTGCCATCATAGGTTCAATACTTATGCAAATACATTTAAAGGATGCAGGACTGCCGGTTCGAAGGAAAGTGCACTTTACATCTTGATAGAATCAAACTGCCCTCCAAAACAAGGGTCTACCAACTTACAATCCTGCCCATCATATACGCAAAGACGTACTAAGGATGAGCACAGGTGATCTAAAAAAATGTAGATGTTCAGGCCCCATGCTCTCAGATATCCGAAGTGGGTGCCCAAAGTATCTGTACTGTTCCCAAGTGTCCACAGAAATAGAATGATCAGCCATGGTTAGGAACCCCTGAAGTAAACCATCCACCCTTGCAGGAGGTACTCATTAGCTGCGTTATCATTTATGCATCTTACTGAGAATTACTCACATGTGGCTCTGACCTCTATGTAGGGAAAGTAGCATTTGAAAACCAGCTAGAATTCGCACACGACAAGCCCTGTCTACTGATCCTGTTTCCCCATGTCTAGCTGTAAAATCTCCTGCTTTGTATTCCTGGGATCTGTCTACAAGCTAAAAGAGAATGTTTCATTTTATTCCAATACCTCGTTTAGGGATGAGGAAGGAGATATCCTTGTTATTAATGTACTGGCAATTCATTGTATGAGGTCAAGAGTCCTTAGTGCCTTGAAGAAGTTTTATGGACTTGGAGCGAGCATTTGGCCAGTGGATAGTGCAAACAAACGACACTTGCTGCTACATGCACCAGTTCTGCTGTGGTGGGACAGTAAACGTGAGACGACGTTCCCTTGATAGGGAAGAAACCTGCCCTACCTCTTCCCATACTGACCCTGGGAAGGAGGAGCAGGGTAGTGGGAAGCCTACATAGAACAAGAACTTGATGCACACAGATACTAACGGTGTTTATTATCTAAGACCCATCTCTTCACCTACACAGAACAAGAACTTGATGCACAGATACTAACGGTGTTTATTATCTAAGACCCATCTCTTCACCCGCCTTGCAAGATAGTAATGAGCATTCTTTTTCTTTTCAAATGTTTGTCCACTTTTGAGAGAGAGCAGGAGCAGGGGAGGGGCAGAGAGAGAGGGAGCCACAGAATCCGAAGCAGGCTCCAGGCTGACAGCAGAGAACCCAATGCAAGGCTTGAACCTACAAACCATGAAATCATGACCTGAGCTGAAGTCAGGCACTTCACTGAGCCACCCAGGCGTCCCTACTAATGAGCATTCTTAATTTCAAAGACCTGAAAGACCCCCTATAAGCCTCCTCAGAGACTTAACCCAGCAGTTCTCAACCCCGGCATTAGAAAACCTAAGGAGCTTTAAATATTACTGATATCCGGGCCCCATTCCCAGACACTCAGGTCCCCCTGGTCTGGGGCAGAGCCCAGGCACTGGCATGTTCTAACCACACAGGATTTCATGTGAGACCAACACTGAGAACCACCACCGTGACCTGTCATTTGCAGGACAAACCTAGAAAGCCTCCAGCCCCTGCATGGTAACACCTTGGTCTGAACTCAACTACCGAGGAAAGAGGAGACTGGAAATGAAACAGAAAAGAGAAATGAAACCTTAAGCGATTTCCAAGGCGACCCTTCTTCTTTTGCTCCCCTCTGTCCCTCATGCCCATGCTGCCTGATGCCAAGCTCAAAGAAAAGAGGTTGGGAGCAGGGTGCCTTTTAGGGAGAAGGGTGGGAGATTCCAAGCACAGCCAGAGGCAAGGGAGACAGCACCCATTGTCCCACCAGGCAGTGGCCCACAGGCCATTAGTTGCTTCTGACCAAACACTGACAGGTGATTTTTCAACCCCGATGGCCCCAGACAAATTCATTCTCTAAAGATGTCAGACATACAACTGTACCTCAAATGTCACAATTTCTAAAAGTTAGAAATTTCTTTAAAAAAAACTCTGAATGGACTAAATAAAACACACCTCCAGGTTAAATGAGGCCCAAAGCCTATCAGCTTGTGACCTGTGACTTCAAGGAACCATCCACTCTTTCATGGTTCAAACCAGGAAACATTGATCCTAAGAGTGAAAACAGTAAAATACAGCAGAAACCCCAACAGTGACAGGTTTGGTTAACTTATTAAAAGGCAGGTCTGTGTCTCTTAACCAGATGAAGTTCGCCAAAGTGTGGGTAGATGCTGTGGGACTTTCGTTTAAGAGCCAACCCAGATAAACTGGGTGGAGCTGGTTAGAGATGCAACTTTCCTGGGAATCATTTCCCTTTCATGACCCCCACCCCAGCCCCACCCCACCCCAAATAAAAGTCCAGGTGCACTCCCACTTTGTTACATGTCAAGGAAAAGACTCTTTCCAAATGATCCCCATTCCCCTGGTCACTATCTGTGACCCCAAACCCTGCTTTCCAATAGGCATGAGGTTGTCCACACCATCAAAACACAAGTATTTCCCCTAATGAAGGCAAAATATTCTACTGAGTCCCCTTCCCTGAGATTAGGATGACAGGATTTTGTCCTCTGGAGAATATACAGCTCCAGCAGACTGGTGCGCTGACAAATCTAAAAGGGAGAGGACAAATGAGTCATCACATCAATTAAACTAGTAAATAAAAGGTAAGCACCAGATAAAAGTCAAAGGACTAGGCTAGGTGGACAGTGGAGAGGGTCTCAGATGGACATTCTGTGGCCAGGGAGGGAAAGGAAACCTCCTGCTTCTTCTATTTCCCTTCTTTCATCTATTAAAGGGGAGATTCATAGCCTTGCACCATTTTCCATGGTTGTTTTGGGTATCACATCATAATAGTGTATGTGAAATTGGCTTGAGGGGCGCCTGGGTGGCTCAGTCGGTTAGTCCAACTTTGGCTCAGGTCACGATCTCACAGTTTTGAGTTTGAGCCCCACATCAGGCTCTGTGTCGACAGCTCAGAGCCTGGAGCCTGTTTCAGATTCTGTGTCTCCCTCTCTCTGCCCCTCCCCCCCCACTCCCCCCCTCAAAAATAAATAAACATTTAAAAAAATGAAATTGGCTTGAAAACTGGGAATTCTGTGCACAGGTAAGAATTCCAAGGGTCTGGCTGGGTAGTCAAAGGACACTGTAGGAGATGTGCTTTGAAAGTTCCTCTCCCCAGAAAAAGCAACTGTGTAAGTCCTGGTCATCTGGTTGACTCAGGGGAGCCTACAGAGGAGGCTGGCCACGGAGGAGGAGGAGGAGGCGGGGGAGGGGGAGGGAAAGGGAGAAGCGGCAGGAGGAGACAGCAAAACAAGGTGGTTGGGCCTAATTCTTACACCCCTCCACCTGCCATTTGTCCCACAGTCAGCTAGAGCACTGACCAGGTGCCAGGGTGTGAAAGATTCTCTATTATCCCCTTGTCTCACAAAAGCTAGAAAGTCTAACTTCACCTGTGTTAGAAATGTCAGAGAGCAGCTCACTGAGAAAAAAGAAAAGAGATCGGAAGGATGGAAGGACAGAAGGAATGGGTCGGAGAGCCAGGCACCCGCCTGTGGTATACAGCGAGCTCCCAAAGAGGGGGACGGGGCGGGGGGGTGGGGGGTGCGGCTGGTCAGACACTGAAAAGGAGCAAACGCTTTGGTCTGTCAAGCAATGCCAGACTATTTGGGGTTTGCAGAAAGATTGTAGTGAAGATCTAATACATGTGCAATTTATTTTAAACCTCAAACTGATTATTTTCTGAACATGATGCTTCTGACTCTGACTCTGATCAGAAGTAGGATCAATTTATTATGAGTGGCAAGCCGAGAAGTTAAACCAAACATAGAGCTGCATTTCCTCAAGTGACAAAACACATTCTTAGTAAAGGTGATAGGTGGTCTGAACAATGAGAAACCAAGAGGGGCAGAGCACCTGGGTGAAGTGTTATGAAGAAGACAGAACCAAGAAGGACCCTGATGACAGTTAAGATTTTACAAGCAGAGAGGAAGGAGGAGGTGGGCAGAGAAGTGGGCACAGAACATAAGCAAGCACATCTTTGCTTTGAAGCCACAAGAGCTAGGAAAGCCCTAGGAAAGCTTTCCCAAGTGCAAAGGGTTTTCACAGCCTTCATTATTATCCAGGTCAATTAGCCATTATTATTAACATCCAGATGTCACTGCCCCATCTTACAGATTATAAAACTGAATGTTAGTGCCGAGGCTTCCTCCGTGGTCAGAGCCAGGAAGTGGAAGAATCAGGTCTCTGACTCATAGTCATACTTGTCCCTCAAGAGGAACGGTGGCCTGCTGAGCCCCTCATGGACTCCAGCCCTGAGCTCCATGACTTCCAGAGCTTGTCCAGGAGGGAGGTGCGTCAGCCAGCGGTCCTGGAAGAAAGGGAGATCTGTGGGCACCAAATGGAGGTGTGGTAAGAAAGGGAGGTCAAGTGATAGAAGGCCTTGAGAACAGACTGAAGAGAATTAAGCCTTTATCCCTGAAACCAGTTAATTGGGTGAGCACTAACTGCCTGGAGATAGCATCCCAAACACATAGAACATGTGCTCTGTGGCTTACTGGGTCTTGAAGGATAGATGTGCTCTCACAGGAGGGCCCTACCCTCACCCTCCTGTGAAAAATAATGAAAACAATGACTCAAATGAATATCCATCTGTAGCAGCTAAAGCTTTTTTTGAAGAAAGCAATCCATCCGTGCAAATGAAAGAAGCATACATAGAGATAGTTTTGCTACTGCTGGTGAGAGAAACGTCAACATACCATCAGCTCAAAAACCAAGCTGAGAAGTGTAAGGAAATTTGAGAAGGTCCAATTGTGCACCATTTCAGAATCGGGGCCAGAGAGACAACAAAGAGTATTTGCACTCAGCACACAAAATTAACTCCTCTTTCTCCTCTTTCCCTTCGTAGGCCTTATCAGGTTGGGAAATCAGACACTCTGCATCTGGTCTATTCTGAAAGCCATTTTCTTTTTTCTGTGCGTCATCTCACACACACACACACACACACACACACACACACACAAGTTGTTCAGAATTATTCCACCTGATGATGAGGGGAAAACAAATCGCTGCTTTCATTGCAGGGCTACTAGGTACCCTTTGACCACTCTTCTCTGTTTTCTTTGAAAATGTTAAGTAAATATAAGGAGGAAAAGCAAGCTAAGCTTAAATCCTTGGTGACATAACCATGGCTGAGAACAGAGGCAGGTGAGAAGGAAAGAAAACATGGCAGAATGAAAATGCGGCATTCAGTGTCTGCAGAGAGTCTGTTCGTTTTTGAGAAGGAGGCCATGACCATTATGCGCTAGTCCGTGCACTCTGCCCCACTCCGTACTGTTTCCTGTCTGTCTCTTCCCAAGAGGGGCTTTTGGTACCTCGTGTAATGAAGAGCCCATTATTTTTTACGCGCTAACTTTCCTAACCAAACATCACACAGTGCTCCCCTGCTGATTACCAGCGGACTTACGGTTATAAAAACAATCCCCATATTTATATTGAGGAGAAATTTGTATATTACATAGCTTCAATCAATACTTAGCATATGAATTTAGATCGCCCATTCTCGTGCAGAAAAGCATGACAGAATAGGTTGGGGACTACATGTTTGAGGGCAGAATCCTTGAGATATTCACAAGATGGGTGAATACTAAGAATACATTAATTTACAGACCCATGTCCACTGCACTTGAATATCCCTAAGAAACAGGGATTCCCAAAATAAGATGCCAAGATCAAGCATAAAATCACCACTAAGAAAGGAAGTGAGATACAGTGGTTTCCTCCTCTATTCTAGAGACTGTGGTAAGGACTCTAGCACCCTTGTTATTCTCACAACACCTTGCGGTAGAGAATTCATCTCCCATCTCAGTTTCACCCAGGAAGAGCAGAGAGGTCAAGGGAGGTGCCCGAGCTCACCTTTACTTCCATACCTCAGATGTTGCAGCTCTGTTCACTCATTCCTTCACTTGCTCATTGATTTATTGACCACCAATGCCGTGACAGGTTCTGCGTCAGGCAGCAGAGATATAAAGCTAAATAAAACACATGCTCTCACTCATGAAAGCTTAGATCAGTTGTCTCTTGGAATTTTCAAAATCAGAGAAAACCTCTTTGAATGATATGACAGGAAGGAGACATACTCCCTCTTTTCTCTCTTTTTTCTGCCTTCTTTCCTTCCTTCTTTCCATTTCTTTCTTTCACAGAGAGGAAAGAATTTACAACACTCAGTACATCAGATCCTGTAGGGCAATGTATAGCGATCGATGAAACATAACGTCCCAAATCAGTGTTTGGGACTAGAGGACTGTTCGAGGTGAGTCAACTCCAGGTATATCAGAAACAAAAGGGGTTCCCTGGTCAAGTAAGCCCACAAAACTGGGTACACAGCATTCCCTTTTGAGGATTCACAGCACACACCAGCATTTTAAAGGTTCCCAGAAGACCTTCTTTAACATTGCTCAGTGGAGCACTCCTTCAACTTTTCCAAGCACTGGAATACTTACTTGGAACAACCTGACAGTTTTCCAAATACTGGCACAAAGAGGGAGCACTGCACTAGGGAACAGATTAGTATCTGGACTGAGGAAAAATATATGGGCCTTTAATTCAAGGTACCACCTTATAGAGGAGCACAGAATGTGATATCAGAGGACCTTGGTTCAAGTCCATAAATTGCCACATACTAGCTAAGTAAACTTGAGGGGGTTACTTAACCTCTTTGAGCCTTCACTTCCTTTATGCAGTAAATGAGTTGGATAATACATACCTGGCACTTACCATAAAGATTAGAGATAATGTGCATTTATTTTTGTAATGCCTGGCAAACAAATGGAAAAGGTGTGCATTCTGGGCTATTGTCCCACGATTTATGAATGTCTTTGAGCTGCTAGTCACCCACAATTTTTACCAGAGATCCTTGGAGAAACAACATTAAAAAAAATTTGACGGGAGTCCCTCCTACATGAAACACTTTGAGAATAAGAATATCGCCTTTTACTGTGGTCTGCACTGTGGTCCAATCAACTCATTTGCAAGAGACTGACAGGAAATTACACAAAAGGAAAAAGAAAACTTGTCAGAAGAAATTATTATTTCGTCATTTATTTTGTCTTTGTGTTTTCTCCTTTGTGTTGTATTTGATTCATTGCTATTCCTTTTTACCCCACACTGTCTTTGCTTATGTCTTCACTACATAAAATAAATGAAATACTTTAAGCTCTAGTTTTCTAATCACCGAAATCAAGAATAAAATGAAATTTCCCAACATCCCATTATCTAAAACAAGAGATGCGGCACATTGCCCTCTACAATGCTCTTCCCTCAATATCCTCGTCTTGTTTATTACTATTTGGTAGCTTAAAGTCAAAATAATAGTTACGAGGTAATTACTTTTTACTTATATATCTCTCAACAATTATGTTTGACGTTTATAATCAGCATTGAAATCATAGTTACAAACTTATTTAGACGCTATTTTTTGCTTGTTTCAACTAATAATATTATGAATAATTAAGTAAATTTATATTCACTCCCAGGTTAAGATGAGCTTGAATTAGGTCAACAAAGGTCTGAGTGTAATAATCCCATTTCCTTACAAATAAATTCAATAAATAAAAGTGTATGTATCTTGAAAGTTCTTTGTCAAAATGGCATTAACAATGAGTATGTCTGCAAAAACAAAAACAAAAACAATGAGTATGTTTGCAAAGTGAGATTATGGGATTTGTCAATACTTCACCTACATTGTAATTTCTAATTTTTCTCAGATGAGCACCTCATCTGAGATTTTTTGAGCAACTCAAAAAAGTTTTGTTTTATTTATTTATTTTTTGTTTTTTTAGCTAAAGAAAAGCTGGGCTGCTGGGTAAAGAAGGCAGAGAGAGTGCTTGCATCTCCATACACTACCCCAACATTCCCTACTAAAATGATAATAAAGGGATTTGTATAAAGATATAAACCCATTAGAATAAAGGGAACAGGATAAGAGACAACAGCAACAAAACTGTGGAAGCTGGAAAGCAGATGGCCCTTGGTAATTGACTTAGCAGACCCAAGAAAGCTGAATCCTAAGCTGACAGTGGGAAAACCCATGAAAAACCCAATTTACCCTGAAGAACACCCAAAAGACTCAGAAATTGGCAGCACCAGGTACCTCTGTAAGTGGGAGGTGAAGGTCAGACTAAAGAAGGATTTGTGCAAGTCTGTTTAAGAAGTAATGAGATCCCCAAATCCCCTCCAGTGCTTCATGTGGCCAGGCAACTGCGCATCCCTCCCCCAAGGTTTCCCTCCAGCCCATGCATAACAGTGGAAGCTTAATCTCCCTAGAAAGTACAACAGAAGGGCCTGCCCAAGAAGACATCAGATACAGATGAGGGTGCTGAGCCGTACTGAAAATAAAGGGAGTAAGCACGCATTCTCACCGCCACCACCTTTCTTTCCTTGAGCAGTTCCCACAACGCAGGCAACCAGGTCTTAAGCCCCCTCCTAGTAGGAAATGAGGAGAGCCTTCTCTGCTGTTTCTGACAAGTGCAAAAAGAAAGACTTAAACTAACAACAGGGGCTCCCCGGGGGAAACAACCCAGCCAGCTCAAAATACAGTGACACCAACAATCAATAAACCCCATCTGAGTGTTCCTTGGCTGAGAACTATATTGATGTAGAATTGAGAACATAAACACTGAATGGACAGCAAACCAAAACTACCCCGTAAGTGTATAAATATATCCAGAGGAAAGTGGAGAGTGTGTGTATATGTGTGTCTGTGTGGGGGTGGGGAGGAGGACCCTGAGAATGTCTGTGTGTCTGTATGTGTCTAGGTATATCAGAAAGATAAATCCTCATCCTCCACTGTGGCAAGTAGCCATACAGACATGTCATGTGGAGCCATGGAGGTAAATGCTAGAAGAATCTCCTTGAAAAGCCACAAGTGGTGGCCTCTGAGAAGGCAGAGAAAACTGGAAGCTGGGACCAGCAGGTGACCGCTGGTCTTCATGACAAGATCTCGAGAACCATTGGATTCCTTCAAATATGTTAAAAATAGAATAAGTGAGAACATTGTTTTGTTACATGATGAGAACACAATGGAAATCTGAGTGAGTGGAAAATACAGGCCATCTCTTTAAATGTATTACAGTGTAATCAGATATTAATCAACCAATGTTAAAAACAAAAATGAACAACCTAGCAAACAAGATGGGACAAGGAGAGAATGTCATGGAACAGTCCTTCGTTGGGGTTAGCACAAAATCAGCCCTTCTCAGTCACCTCCGTCCAAAATAATTTAACAGCAAAAGAAGAAAGTTTCTGTGAGCCCATCCTTTGATATCTATGCAAACCTTTACCTCCAGAGCTTCGTTCTCTGCCACTCAACTCAAATACAGTTAGAGTCTTAGTTTATACCCTAACACGCCAAAACAACATTTATAGAAGTTAGAGTCATATACTTTTTTTTAAGTTTATTCGTTTGAGAGAGAGTGTGTGTGTGAAAGAGAGGATGAGGGGCAGAGAGAGAGAGGGAGAGAGAACCCCAAGCAGGCTCCGTGCTGTCAGTGCAGAGCCCAATGTGGGGCTCATTCCGACAAACCGTGAGATCATGACCTGAGTGAAATCAACTCGGACAATTAATCAAGTGAGCCACCCAGGTGCCCCAAGAGTCATATACTTTTTAAAATATAGCACAAGACAGGGCGCCTGGGTGGCTCAGTCGGTTGAGCGTCTGACTTCAGCTCAGGTCACGATCTCACGGTTTGTGAGTTGGAACCCCGCGTCAGGCTCTGTGCTCAGAGCCTGTAGCCTGCTTTGGATTCTGGGTCTCCCTCTCTCTCTCTGCCCCTCCCCTGCTCACACTCTGTCTCTCTCTCAAAAATAAATAAAGATTAAAAAAAATTTTTTAATAAAAATAAAAATAAAAAAATATAGCACAAGAGGAGCGCCTGGGTGGCTCAGTCAGTTCAGTGTTCGACTATTGACTTCAGCTCAGGACATGATCTTGCATTCATGAGATGAAACCCTGCGTCAGGCTCTGTGCTGACAGCATGAAACTTTCTTGGGATTCCCTCTCTCTCCTTCTCTCTCTCTCTCTCCCCCCCTCCACTGGTCACTTTCTCTCCCAAAATAAATAGCAAACATTTGAATACAGGGGCGCCTGGGTGGCTCAGTCGGTTGAGCGTCCGACTTCAGCTCAGGTCATGATCTCACAGTCCCTGAGTTTGAGCCCCGCTACGGGCTCTGGGCTGACAGCTCAGAGCCTGGAGCCTGCTTCTGATTCTGTGTGTCCCTCTCTCTCTGCCCCTCCCCCTCTCATGCTCGCTCGCTCTCTCTCTCTCTCTCTCTCTCTCTCTGTCAAAAATAAACAAACATTAAAAAAATTATTAAAAAAACATTTGAATACATACATACATGCATACAAAATATAGTGCAGGAAAACTGAGCCTAAGGAAAGCCACTCAAACTATATAAAACCATCAAATCACAAAGTAAAATTGGCATACTTCAATAATTTTTTTAAACTTCCAAAAGTCTGAACAAGAATCAAAATAAAAAACAAATGTTAAATGATTAGGAAAAATTATTAGCTATAAGTAGGAGAAAGGGGTATCTGCACTAAATGAAAAAACTCTTCCAAATCAACAAGAAAAATTCATATTGTCGATAGAAAAAGAGAAGAAATAAAATGAGCAGAAAATTCATAAAAGAATAAAGTAGGCACTACACACATGAGAAACGAAAAACATGTTCAGCTCTTTCTTTAAATACGAATTAAAATTCCTATAAGATGGCAATGTACTTTTAAAGGTAATATTTAGTGAGAAAACCAAGTATTCTCACATATTGCTAAAGTATTCCCGTATATTGCTATTGGAAATTTAACTTGGAAAGCTACTTGGCAATATGGATTATGAACCATAAAAGTGCTCATACTTTTGAATCAATACTACTACTTTTAGAAATCAATCCTAAGTAAATGAGAGATGGAGTAAAAGATTTACGTACAAAAATATTTATCGCTCAGTTATAATCCCACAAAAGGGAAAAGACTCCGTAAATTATAGTGTGCCCTGTAATAGAATATTAGGTAGAAATTAAAAGCCATATTTTTGAAGAACATTTAATAGCATAGGTAAATGTTTATGACAAAATAGTAATGCTAAAAACACATGGTACAAATTATATGCAGTAATAACTCCAATTTTATAATATACACATATATCAAAAATTTTTTTTTTAATTTAAATTTTTTTTTTTCAACGTTTTTTATTTATTTTTGGGACAGAGAGAGACAGAGCATGAACGGGGGAGGGGCAGAGAGAGAGGGAGACACAGAATCGGAAACAGGCTCCAGGCTCCGAGCCATCAGCCCAGAGCCTGATGCGGGGCTCGAACTCACGGACCATGAGATCGTGACCTGGCTGAAGTCGGACGCTTAACCGACTGCGCCACCCAGGCGCCCCTCAAATTTTATTATATATGCATATTACTATATATACATATTCAAAAATACTTGAAGGAAATATATGCAAATTCGTAAGAGTTAACCTCCTGTAAAAGGATCAAAGGTGAAGTCTACTTTCCTTTTACTCTTCTGAGTTTTCCAAACATTTTTATAGTGAACACGAATTACTTTCAAGTGATAAATATAATACAACTAAAGAAGTAATTAACCTTATCATAAAAAATATCAACATTGACAACATATATATATATAATCCAAATTCAAATTTTCATAATGCTGGATTTGTGAAAATCTGGACTTTTCAGAAAAGACAGAATACATGAATATGACAAATACAATTATGAAAGGAAATTTAAAGGTTAACACTTATTGTTTACCACGTGCAAAGTGGTATAATCAAATATGTACCAAGTGTTTTCCCTCTATGAAGTTGCCATTACAATGCCCCCATTGTATGGGTGAGGAAAGTGAGATTTCATACGTTAAGTAACGGTTGAAGTTCACCCTGCTAGGAGGTATGCCTGACCAGACCCACAGTGATGTCCAACTCAGGCCGCACAGCTGTGACCTCTTCATGGCTCTCAGCCCTGACCCACATATTACAATCATCAGGGGAGGATTTAAAAAAAAGAAAAAGAAAAAGAAAAAGCCCAAAGCCTAGACCATACTCCAGAGCAATTTAATCAGAATCTCTGGCAATGAAGACAAACCTTAAAAGAACTCCCCAGAGGGTGCCTATAGGTGGCTCAGTCGGTTGAGCCTCTTGACTTTGGCTCAGGTCATGATCTCACAGTTTGTGGGACTGAGCCCTGTTCAGGTTCCGTGCTGGCAGCTCGGATCCTGGAGCCCGCTTTGCATTCATTCATTCATTCTCTCTCTCTCTCTCTCTTTCTCTCTCTCTCTCTCTCTCACCTTCCCTCCCTCCCGCCCCTGCTCACACTCTCTCTCTCTCTCAAAAATAAACAAACGTTGAAAAAAAATTTTACAAAGGACTCCCCACATAAGATTAAGGTGTAATCAGACTGAGAATCCCCAAGTCTAGCCAAAGGTTCTCCACTTGCAGCTATGCATGCCAGAAGGCTCCGCCAGATTCTGACACAGCAAGCTTGGGCTGCGATCAGGGATCTGCATCCTAAACACACATTTCCAGGTAGTTTAGTTCTGGAGCAGGTGGTCCACCGTCTGCCATTTGATTTTTATCAGAAAAAAAAAAAAAAAACTATGTGTAATATATTATTATATATGTTTATATATACACATATGTATGTGTGTACATATAAAATTGTTCCTAATTATTCCAGTGTGAAAAATGCCATGATTAGTTTTCTATTCCTTGCTCCTCAAAATGTGAAACATAAGCCAACAGTATTTGTATCACCTGGGAGTTCATTAGAATTGCAGAAGAATTTCAGGCCCCACCCCAGGTCTACTAAATCAGAACCTATTCTGATTCTTAACAAATCCCAGTAATATGCATACACAGTAAAGTTGCAGAAGCACTATTCTAAATCCAGTTAAATCTAGCTATGCCCGATCTAGGCAGTATGAGTGGGAAACCCAATTTTATTAGTTTGCGGAGGCCTCTTCCTCTGTCCTTGTGATCCTGGGCCAACCTTGGGGCTTACATAGTCTAAGAGACTTAGAGAATGTCCTCTGCTGTTTGAAAAGCATCTCAGGGGTTACCTCAAGATGTTTCTTGTCTAAACAAGCATAGCCCATTTGAAGGTGGCAGCTGCTCTGTTTGCAGTATCCCCTCTGTCTACACCCCCAGGTCCTTTGCCTAGGGACAAACATCACTTAGTGTTCTGTCCTGGACACTCACACTGCCATTCCCCTGCCACCCAATAGGCCTGCTGTTTCTGTAACATGGCACAGGAGAAGGCCCAGGTCAGCTCCTAGAGATGGCTACACTTCTCGTTCACCATGTCCCAGGAAATTCCAGCCTCCTCCCTGAGAAATCCCAAGTCTTCCAAACAAAGACTTGCTGGGGGCTTTCTCTGACCACAAAAAAAATCTAAGAAAGCTCAGTACACAAGGGGTGCCTGGGTGGCTCAGTCAGTTGAGCGTCTGACTTCGGTTCAGGTCATGATCTCACAGTTTGTGGGTTTGAGCCCCACATCGGCGGGCTCTGAGCTGACAGCTCAGAGCCTGAAGCCTGCTTCAGATTCTGTATCTCCCTCTCTCTCTGCCCCTAACCCACTTGTATTCTGTCTCTGTCTCTCTCAAAAATAAATAAACATTAAAAACAAATCTAAGAAAGCTCTTAATTCTCCAGAGACAAGATATGCCAGAATAGACACTGCCCACGGTTGCAAAAGGGTGGAATCATAACTTTTGCACCTTTTTTCAGTCTCTTAATCAAAGACAAAATATGTCATTTCAATTAATTATCTAACATTATATTCATACGTATTACGTATGTGCAGGGAGAAATTTTAAGCATCTTCAGGAATTTCTGACATTTCTACACACATAAGATCAATCAATATTCCACTTACAAATTAGCACTATATCTTATCATAAGCCTCCTGATTCTACAATCAGGATAGTTTGAATGAATAAGTGAATGAACAACTGAATGCAAAAGTGAATGAATAAGTGAATGAAGAAACAAATGAACTAATCAATGATATGTTCCAGCCATAATTATATCATTTTTAGTTTTTCCCTAAACATCTAAAGGGTACTCATACTACCCTTCTCTCAATCAACAATATAGTATTATAGTCTTTCCTCCCATTTACTTTCGATACAACGATTGTTAATGTTAATATCAGCAAGATTCAACCGCAAACATGAGATCTAGGGGGCAACAATACATGCCTCTCCAGACTCTGTCCATACCTGGCTCACTGTAAAACAGACCTTGACACATTTATAGGCATGTTAAAATGCTTTGTGGTTTTGTGATTCAGATAAAAAAGGTCCAGCTCTGAGAGACTAGAATCCATCAACAGTTTCTTCCACATGAAATACTACAGAGAAAACCTAAAACCCAGGTCTGCAGGGAAAAAGGCAAACTCTCTCATCCAGGATACAACCATCTTAAATGAGTACGTGTCTAAGGAAAGCACACTGACTGCAGTAGCTTTGGGATTTGTACAGCTCACTGTCCTTTCTACAAACCAGAGTAACGATCTAAAGTGCTTTGACCCTAACACCTGCCACACAAAGAACAGATGACTCAACCCAGAGGTCGTGATTTTCAACAGAATGCTTGTGGCTCAAATTATTCATGGAGTGAGTCTGCTCTGGTGATTAAAGCAAAGTGGTAATACTTTGCATATGTCTGTGCTACAGGCATTTTTCATGGCATGACTGCACACTTCTTATAGGAAGACGCAGACTAGTGTAGGCAAGAGGGACAAATCTTTCAACTTAATAAAAGAGGGTGAATTTGCAAGAAAACCTTGTTGGCTGCAAGCCAGAAGCTAAGAGTGAACACAATCATAACAAAATTCTGCGTGTAATGATACAGAAAGGACAGAAAATAAAATATTTCCACTTAGCATGTCTCTTAATTAAGTCCATGTTTGTACCTTCTACATATATTTACGTATCATGAACTCACAGGAGTACCATGCTATCCTCAAATAGACAGTCTTCCCAGTGAAACAAAATTGAGAGCCCAGAAATAAACCCTCACATACAGAGTCAACTAATATTTGAAAAGGGAGCCAAGAACACTCAGTGGGGAAAGGATAGTGTCATAAATAAATAGTGTTGGGAAAACTGGGTAACCACATGCAAACTGTATCTTACACCACTCACAAAAATTAACTTGAAACAGATAACAGACTTAAACATAAAAAGTGAAATTTTAAAACCCCTAGAAAAAAAGCACATGGAAAAAGCTCCCTGACAAGGATCTTGGCAAGAGTTTTTTGGATGTAACACCAAAAACAAAAGGAACAAAACCAAAAACTAATAAGTGGGACTACATCAAAGTAAAAAGTTTCTGCACAGCAAAGGAAGCCATCAACAAAATGAAAAGGCAACCTACAAAGGAAAAAATATTTGCAATTCACCTATCTGATAAGGGGTTAATATCCAAAATATATGAAGAGGGAGGGAGGGAGAGAGAAGGAGGGTGGGAGGCATGAGGAGAAGGAGGGGGGAGAGGAGGAAAGGTGGAATAGACATTTTTCCAAATAGACGTTTTCCAAAGGGGACATATCAATAGCCAACAGGTACTTGAAATGGTGCTTGGCATCATTAACCATCAGGAAAATCCAAATCAAAACTACAAGGAGGTACCAGTGCACACCTGTTGCAGTGATAATTATCAAAAGACAAGAAACAACAAGTGTTGGTAGGATGTAAAAAAAGGAACACTTGAGCACTGTTGGTCTAAATATAAACGGTACAGCAACTATGGAAAACAGCATGGAAGTTCCTCAAAAAATTAGCAAGAGAAGTACCATATGATCCAGCAATTTCACTTCCGGGTATAAATCCCAAGGAAACAAAGACAGGATCTCTAATAGGTATCTGCATTCCCTTGTACATTTGCACACCATTATTCACAATAGCCAAGATATAGAAACAACCTAAGTATCCATCAACAAATGAATGGATAAAGATGTGGGATCTATGTGTGTGAGTCTCTGGGTGTGTGTATGATGGATTCTTATTCAGCCATGAGAAGGAAGGAAATGCTGCCACTTGCAACAAGATGAATGAAACTTGAGAGCAATATGCTAAGTCAAATAAGTCAGGGAAAGACAAATACTATATGATATCACTTTTATGTGCAATCAAAAAAGCCAGGCTCATAGAAACAGAGAGCAGAATAGGGGTTCCCAGGAGAAATGGTAAGATGGTGATTAAAGGGTAGAAACTTTCAGTTTTAAGATAAGTTCTCAGAATATAAGTTACAGCATGGTATTACATTTCATAAAACCATATACTTGAAAGTTGCTAAGAGAGTAGATCTTAAATGTTCTCACCACAGAAAAAGAATAATGATGTGACATGATAGAGATATTATTAAGTAATGTTATGATAGTAATCATTTTGCAATCTGTTAGTGTATCAAATCAATACATTGTACTCCTTAAACACACAATTTTACATGTCAATATCTCAGTGAAGCTTGAAATAAATAAATAAATAAATAAATAAATAAATAAATAAATAAATAAATAAGTTATCAGAAAGTTATCAAATAAAATGTATTCAAAGAGGGGAGAGGGATAAATGGATGGACACATAGATAAATAAATAAATATGCATATGTGCGTATTCTCCTAAAAAGCTGGAGTTTATTTAGTTTTTTTCCTAAAATGGAAGTAATGGTATATGTTTTGAAAAGATAATAATTTCATACAAAAACTGTTTTCCATAAATTAAATACATAGCCTTTATTTGGCATGGTTTAGATATTTTGAGTTTTGTAATTTCCTTAAAAGAGGGCCTTGCCTAAAGAATATTGTGTGGAAAATTCATTTCATACACTATAAACTTTCCAGCAATTGTGTTGGAGTGTAACTTTCCACTTCTCTAGTTGGATATTGCAAACCATACAAAATATATCTAGGAATGTACCTGGAAATTTTAAAGGTCTTGAGTTTTAAAGAAAAACAAGTATTTTTCACAAGTCTTCAGCATTTTCTTCTCAGGAGAGCCAGAGCAATAAAGACCTTGTAAACATCATTCAGAAAATTTCCTGAGAGTTCAAATAAATTAAGGAATTTTGAAATATCAGTAGAGGTTTCACTAAACCAGAAATTCTCTAAAATACTACCCTTGCCAAGTAGTCAGTATTTCTATTTTGTTTAGTATTTGTCAGTATTTCTGTTTTGTCTAGTTTAGGAAACTAGAAATGACTCCCTGGCCAACTCACCCAAACTCCCATCTTACATATACCATCACAGAGAAGTATCTCAAAAATGCAATCAATTATGTGTGGATGCTTAAGGATCCTATGGATCCTTCTATCCATGTAGTAGATTTGCTACCTCTTGCCCATTTGTTACCAGCTGAATCTACCCAAGTATCCCAAAAATTCTAGTTACCATGAAGTCACGAGAGAGTGGTGACATGTGCATAAATCCAATAGCAGTCCTGGAAATAAGGCCTGAGGGCAATCCTTCCATATGGTGGACCAGTTGTAGGTCTACCAGGTATCAGCATACACAGGTGGTTTGTAACCTGGAAGATGAGGCCTCCACCTTACTCATCCCTGTATCTACAGCATCAAGCACAGAGCTGAGTGTGGAGATGGTTGTCAATAAATGTTAAAATAAACAGAAAGTAAGTTTTGAAATACCCATGTTAAAACATGATCAACAAATACAAAATGCTAAATAAAGCTCACCACAGAACTTTTCAGGAATTTACATCTACTCAACTATATGCTGAATAATTTGAAACTAAAAGAGACATAGACAATGCAGTGTCTGTCCTTGAGAGACTAAACCCAGCATTAGGAGCATGAAGACTGGAATCAGACAATCCCGGTTTCCAAGCCACTTTGGTAAGTCATTCACCATTCTGAGCCTCCACTTTCTCAACTGTAAAATGGGATAACAACATACTCTGCGGGGTTATTGTCAAACTTAAGGATGATACACATGATTAACGTGCTTAATACCCAATAGATAATAATAGGTAACACCTAACTGGTCTTCATTAAACTGTCACTGTTACTAGATACAAAGATTTGAAAAAATTAACGCGAAACTATTAGAGAACACGCAAGATAAATATTCAACTATGTAGGACTGACTACAAGTGCAGCCAAAGTCCAGAAAGAGAATAAACCAAGCAGACTGGACAGTCAGGTAAGTCTTTATGGGAAAGGAAGGAAGACAGCCCAATCGTGAACGGAAGGCACGTTTCTGGGGAGAATGATGGTGGGAGCAGAGACCAGCACACCTAACAACAGGTGTTGGCTATACAAATGATGCCAACACTGGAGCGGAGCACGGATGTGAAGGAAAGCAGAGGAAAAGCCTCGGTGGCAGGTGGGAACACGTCAGAAACAGTCCATCTGGTTTCTCAGTGATAGGCTAAAGGAAGGTTTTGTTTGATCTGTTGCTGAGTAATCAGTTCCCTAATTCCATCAAAATTAGAGAATGAAGTTGAGAATTTCTCTAATAAAAGGAATTGTAACAAAGAAAAGCAATGGCAAAAAGGATAAAGAGATTTTGTTGTCTTATAATTCTTCAGCATTAAAAACCGCCTCATTTTCAGGAACTTGATCTCTGAAGCAATATGTCAATTATTACTGATAATTCTGTTTTATCAGTGAATAGGACTTCCACACCCATGTATTTGTACAGCATCTCAATACACCAGTGTCTGATGAGGACACTTCACGTGGCCAAGTATACCAACCATGTCTCCTCTGTACCCAAGTATACCCAAGGATGGCCTCTGGGAGAAGTCTACAGCTTATGTCCAGACCCAAAGAAAAACTCTAGAATGATGCTTCCCATGTCAGAGTAAACTGGGTCTAAAATATGAGCACAGGTGACAGAACCCTAGTATTATTCATAAAAACCAACGCTAGGGAAAAAAAAAACAGCAGCATAGAGTTTATGCAAGGAGAAAGTTGTTACTTAACTCACTCAATCTCTGAAAGACCCTAACAGGGAACTGAGTGTCTCTAAGACCTCCACCAGCATCTGTGAAGGTGGATCTTAATTTTTTTAAGGTTTCCAGTCCTGAGGGAACAGTTGAATGAGAAAATAGAAGTGATCACTGCCAATACCAACATTGTTCTTTGCCAAGCAACAAGAAAGGAACTTAATCCTCCTAGTATTTTCAGCTGACCAGCCCTAGAATCACAAAGGAAGACTATCCTAAAGGCAGAAGTTAGCCATTCTAATGCAATTTTCACTGGGCCATCATTTCATATAAATCAAAGGAGAACGCAGCATGCCCCCAGCCAGCAATGTGAGCTGTGAAGTTTCAAAATACCAAAAGCGAACCCAGACTGGAATAAAGCGCTTTGTTCTTTCAGCAAATATGGTAGACTCTTAAGAGAGAAATACAAGGTCCATTTTCACGAACAGGGAATTTTTTACAGCATGCTTCTCGCCCACCCCAGATAAACTGCTGAGACACAAGAAGGCTGAGTGCTCCATCCCAGGTAAGGATGGGGCATCCTCCATCGGGCTTTCATGTCTCAGCTCCCACCACCTGCCATCCCATATATTTTCCAAGTCTCTTTTGCTAGAAACTTTGCCAAATCTTTAGTTGTTTCCCTTCAAGATCAGAGACACATCTGCAGATGTAATTTTCAAATTACAGAAGCACCAGTATAATCTGTTGATGTTACTATTTTTCTTTTCACACACATGCTGGGAAATTGTAGGGATACATGAAAACACACACAGGATTTTACGAGGAGAGAAAGGGAAAGGGAGAGGGGAGATGATGAAGAAAGAAAGGAGTGGGGGAGTGGAGGGTAAGAGAATGAGAGAAAAAAGAGAGAAACAAAGCTTAAGCAGGAAAAAAGTTATTATAAACCTTAACTGCCCTCACCAACCTTCACCTCTTGTCAAGAGCTCCTTACAAGTTCTTACACATGAAACTTAACGCCAGCCTGTTTAGTTAATTATGAAAAATCAACATGGAAACCATTATTTCAGTGTGTAAATTTATTCACCAGGTGTTGTCCATCCAATGCCCTCCTGTTCTCAAGCTGACAAGAATAACCTGAGGCACTAGGCAGAGGGGGAATCCACAGGGAGCTGTCACATTATTCCAGAAGATGCCAGGTGGAGGAAGCAAGGCTCCATTTCCCCACCTTACTGGGTTTAATTTCAAGAAGATGACTATTCAGTGAAGGCAGGGCTGTAGCCCAGGGTCAATGTTAAGAGGGAGTCTCCTGGTCTGAAGTCTGACTAAGTGTTCTGCAGGCACTTAGACACACACTTGCCTCAGGGCCAAGGCTCCTGGGGCCCTGCACACAACTGTGTGAGCTCACAGGAAAGGGCTGCCTGCCCCCCAAAATCTGTTCTACTGGCCCATCGTCTTGGGTTGGGTTCCCTAAAAGCAGAAGGAATAGAGGAAGTGTTGTGGAGTCTCAGGAAAAGCCTCTGAGGCAGTTGGAAGGGCAGAAAAGGACAAGGGGAAGAAGGTAAACAAAGATGTGGTCTCGGCTGATGTCAGGTTTCAGCCTAATGCCCCTGGCAGCCCTGAAGCATGAATTGTAATTCAGAATGCATTTGGGCTGGACACCAAAAACCTCTAGGACCATATACGCAGTCACTGGCTGTAGGTCAACCCTGCAGGAGAGGAGAGATGCATGAACTCCCATCTAATGAGGCATTTCTCTGGATGGGAATGAAGCTGTGAGCCCTTAGCAGCCACCACTTAAGCAGCTGAGACAGTTGCTTCTCATGCGGTCTGCCTCTTGCACAGCTCAGAGCCCTATGTTTCCCATGGTAAGTTCTTCCTTCCGGACACAGCTTCTTCAGGAGTTCTGATTAGTCAACATCTCCAGGGCAACTTGTAAGATGCAGATTTGTTTGAGGAATTACAGCCATGGCAGCTCAGTCAGTCCTGAGCCAGAAATGATACTCACCAATTCATCACCGTGCTCTACCAGGGTTCTAGACCCCTTCCCTGCAGCGGGCACTTGTGCTGATCTAGGTGATTCGACTGATGGAAGGTTCAGGCCTCACCCCTGAGGAATCTGTGCCCCTGCTCATCATCTCTTTATCAGATCAGAGCTGCTATAATTGCCCTTTTACAGCTAGAATTGAATAAGGCAGGGCTGCCATGGCCAATCATCTGAATGTAAAACGTCTTCGTCCTGGTAACTGTGACACAGCAGTAGCCCTACTTCCTCATGATCACCAAGGGTCAGTTACCCCAAATTCCTGTCTCTGCCTGCTCTTCTCCTGGTATAAGGGATCCCAAGTGATGAGTCACAGCCATACCTTTCAATTTAGTATGGTTCCTGTGACCCTCATGGAAGCATTCCCCACTGGGAATCAGAACCTGGTGTTCCACAGACCCTAAAATGGCAGAGACAGGAAGCACAGATTCCCCCAAGAGGATCAGTGAAAGTGATGGGGAGCGGGACCATTTCTACTGCCACCCCTAAGTTGCCAGACCCATGTATTCCACCCAGTGGCCACAGGTCAAGATGTATATCACATCCTAAAGGATAACACCAAGCTCTACAGGACACTGTCTAAAAGTTGCCTTTAAGAGGTCATCTCATATCATACCTGCAATTTCTAGATAGTATGGCATGAGGTAGGACCAGTAGACTCCATGATCTTGTGCTCACTTGCATGGCTCCTTTGCCACAGACTGAGTCCCTTGGTGCAAGGTGATGATTTGCAGGACCTCCTACCAGTGTTTCAGATACTCTGTGGGCCCTCAGAGAGCCATGC
Source organism: Panthera leo (assembly GCF_018350215.1). Lineage (NCBI taxonomy): Eukaryota > Metazoa > Chordata > Mammalia > Carnivora > Felidae > Panthera > Panthera leo. Next base: position 10,005,883 of record NC_056691.1, read on the forward strand.
CAATGAAGTCACTCTGGACAGGAAAGGAAAATCTATACCTAGAGGATGTGTTCATCTTGTGCGGGATGGTTTTTCTATTTTTTCAGATGGAAAGGTTCCAATGTAACCTACTTGCCAGTGACTTGGCCAAGGACAGAGCTGGCTAAAATCCTGTCCATTTGGTTATTTAGTGACACTTTTGCAGTGGATAGTCTCTGGCGGGCATCACTATGCAGTACCAAGTTTCTCATACTTTGTTCTGCTCCCAGAGGACCATCCACATTCTTCTTCCCCAGACCACCTTCTCCCAGTCTTTCAACCACGCTCTTTCCAGGCCCCTGACTACCTACTAAGCCATTCACCAACGCCCACCAGTCTGTGTTCGCACTTACCCTGGACCACTTCTCCCTCCACATGAAACGCCCAGAGTCTAAGAGACCCCCAAAAACGAACCACCAGAGTCCAGAGTCAAAGCTAAGCAGCAAGGGTCATTTATTGCAGGTTCGAACCTGGACCTCTGCGCCCCCGTTGCCGGTGACGCCAAGAGGCCCTGAGAGAGGTTTTTATACCCCTTTTATAGACAGGTACAAACAAGTCATGGGGAAATCAGGAATTTTCCACAGTTACAGAGCTGCGATTGGTTGGTGTTTAAAGTTGGACACTTAACAGTATTCGATTGGTTCCTGCCTTTAGGTCAGACCACAACCGGGGGTACGGGTATCACAATGATTGATCAGGAATACACGGATGTGCCAGGCAACAATGATTGATCAGGAGTACACGGATGTGCCAAATAACAATGGTTGATCAGGAATACATGGGCACGCCAAGCAATTGTACAGAAGCGGAACAAGCTGATTAAGCTTGGTTAGGTTTCAGTTTCCCGTAACTTAAGCTTTTAAGTTTTAATTTTCTCAGGCCTCTCACACACAAAGGGGATGACCAGATTCTCTGCCTGAAATTCTTCCCTCCAGAAGTTTTCCCCTCAGCACTATTCACTCTTGGGTGGGGCTGTACCACAATGCCTGTCTATTTTTTATTTGCACCAAAGTACTGCACCAACCCATCTGTGAACTAGCTCAGGGTCTTTCCTCTTCTATCAGTTGGTCATGGACAAACTCCGTGGGACCATAGCGTGAGCTGAGGAGAGGCATCAGTGCAACACAGAAAGGTAACACGGGATCTTTGCCATCTGTTTGGTCAGCTACCTCTGAGCTCACTCAAGTCAACCCTACATGGAACACTTCCTTCTTAGTGGGAGTCACTGTCTTAGCGGGTCTGACATATCCATTTCATAATGGATAGTTATGATCACATAGTCCCGTATGATCACATACTTGCTGTCCCGTAATTAGACACTCAAGTCTCTTTTGTGGCCCCATCGCTTGCCAACAACTGCTTTACAAATAGTGACTAGTTCTCTGCTGCAGATGGTAGGGCCTTGCTCAAGAGTCCAGGTGCTGGGCTGTTGTGACTCTCCACCCAGGGCCGGCCAGCATCTTCACATGACTCCTTTGCCTACCACAGACTGTTCTAATACCAGGGAACTGTCGAGCCATATACTGCAACATAGGCCCACGCAGAGCTTTCTTTCTCTCTCTGAGACTCCCCAGCCTGGCAGCCTTCTGCCCACTGGATACGGTCAGACCAGTATTCCCAGGCATGGAATGTTTCCACTCCCTCCTGCTCTCTCTCCCAAGCCTGTGAGGACGTCAGAAGACGGAGCTGGCTCTTAAAAGCACTCAGGGCTCAACCCATGAGGCTGTCCTGCCTCCAACTGCTGCCTTAATGCTCTAGTCTTGCACTAATTTCTCAGAATAATCACAAACTTCCCTTTGAAGTTCCACCATGGGCTTCCATAGTAGGTGCAATCCAGATGCAACACAGCCACTCCAGGCCCAAAAAAGAAGCCCAATGACACGGACCCACAACAGTCAACATTCAGACAGAACTGTAGAAATAATTCAGATCATGTCCTCACTGCAACGCTTCATCCCTTTCAGTGGCTCCCCATGCTTTCCTAGGGGGCACTCGGGACCCCTCCTAATCTGGCCCCCACCACTTCCTCACCACACACCCCATATTCTGACCACAATGACCTCATTATCTCTCCCCGTGCACAATACTGCAGTGTATTTGCACTTCAGCGTCCACTTCCTAAGACGGTCTCATCACAGCATCAACCCGAAGGGCTGGTACTCATCCCCCCTAAACACAGCTCAGACACCTTCTTCCACATGGCAGAGTCAGGTGCCCCACTGCTCTGCCTGCACAGCCCTGATCATACTCTCTAGTGATCCCTCGTTTGCAAGCCTGCCCTCCTCCTTCCCTAAGCTGTAGGCCACTTTAAGTCAGGCACCAAGACGTGTTTCAGCTCAATCTTATCCTCATCACCTACTCCAGAGCCTGGCACAAAAGAGATACTCAATGGATAACAAATCAATAAGTGAATGAATGTATGTAGGTGAAAGTATGTTATGTCTCACATAAGAAAAAAAATCCACACTACAATGAAATAACTCATGAACATGTATAACTAAAACCCTCCAGCCACCCCCACTGCCCCGCCCTGTCATAAGAAAATCTAAGATGTTTGCAGAAGCGGAGTATTGTTAGGCATTTCTTGTTAAGTTGTTGGAGTCATGCCCCCCGCCTTCAAGATTTCCTACCTGCAGTGATTTTATAACTCATTGCCGCTCTATTTTCACTGTTGACCACTGCCTGCCTCACTCCACCAGTACCACCAAAATACCACAAAATAGTCACTGTTCTTTGCTCTCAAAATCATGACTCCAGCTGGAAGAGAATGACAAGCTGGAGATTTCTGGGCTCTACTCTTTTTCTGTTCTCAGGGGCATTCCTGCTGCCTCACTGGCCACGTCAGCCACTGTCCTATTGACTCCCAACCACACAGGACAGCTTAAACCATTCCTGATGGATGGCAAATTTCACAGCTATGGTTATTCTTCAGTCCTTTCTATAGAGGGAAGTATCCCTGCTGAATCACTAGAGGAAGCTACAGGGTTTTTTTTTTTTTAGTTCTTTTAAGAAATGGCAGTCGAAAAATGTGTGAACCCCACAAAATCTTATTCTTAACTGACCACTGAGGCAGGGTGAAGATACTCTGTCTCTCCCCTGACCACAGGAGTGAGTTTGCCTATTCTCAGGACAGTATCACAGTACCCTGGCATTGCCCATATTCAGGATGCAGCCTCAATCCCAAAATCTTCATGCATCTTTCTAAACAGGGGAGAGAGTCACATGTACAACCCAGATCTGACAAATACCCTCAGGTCTCCCCTAAGGTAACGAGATACCTCAGTTATTGAGGTTGACCAAGTTTACTGTTGACCAAAAGCTTACATGTTTTAATATGGTAATAATCATTCCTAATTTTATCAACATGGACTTATTATGTCTTAATCCTGGTTTTGAGAAATCCCAATGTCTCTACTTCTCCTGATGAGTATTTCAGAGTAACATAATTCTGACTGAGATTGATGTTATTAATTTTGATGTTTAAAAGGACCCTGGCTGTGGGCCACTTTTATGAGGCTGTGTCCCTCCAGAGAGCCAACCTGTTACCATCACTCTGTCTGACCATCACACTGGTCAGACAACACTGGGGTCTGGCTCTAGTCTGTATTACCACCTCGAGGGACAGAACATACCAGAGAAATCCAGTCACAACTGACCAGCATGGTGATTGGATCTGAACCCAGGTCTTAAGGGGAAGAGATTCATGAAATCAAGTAAACAAACAACAATATGGGTCACGCCCCTGACAGGCAGTAAATCACTTGTCTAAAATCAGTTTCAGCTTCTGCATTAATTTCTTTTCAAGTTCTAAGTTTGCTGAAGAAATTCGGGAGACCATCTGACTGATTTGTTTCTCAATGGTTTCAAAGACTTGCAAAAGAAATGTGATTTTAACTTACAGCTTTTAAAACTCTCTGCTTGAAGTGGTTTGCACAGTAAGGTTGTGGCTACATGTCAACACAGCTTATTGAAAAGTTTAAAATATCAGTCCTTAAGCCTTGTTGGTGGTGGTGGTGGTTTCTTTGATTGGTTATACATAAGTCACAGAACCAGTCTGACTAGTTTTCACCCTGACTGATTTGAGGGCTGATCTTGGTATTTTTGTTGAAAATAGCCTGAGAGCTGATTTGGCTCCCAACTCCTTAAAAGTTAAACACTGAGGGCAAAGTTCACCACTCTATAAGCCACCTTCAGGCCTATTCCTTGGACTCATCATCAAGCTTTCACCAGCTCTCAAGATGGGTTTATCAGAACAGAACTACATGGTAACATTTCTATTCCTTGGTTGACATTACTCAGCAGCAGATTTACCCTATCTGTATGCTCCTTTTTCTGTGAGGGGAGTTCGTGAGATGGGACATGGAACGCGTAAAGCAGGGTCAAACTTCAGCTAAATGTTGGGTTTAATTTGCCCATCTGTAGTAGAACCACCTGCAGCTCTTACCCCCAAGGTCTCTCCACCCAAGGTAAACCAAGTGTACTCTTCCATTGTCCACTTCCCAGGTTTTATTCTCTCACTACATTAATTTTCATATTGACAAAGGGATACAAAAGAGAAAAACAGTTCCCACCCTGTCTTCTGTTGGCCTCTTCCTTTTCTTCCCTCTCTAAACACAACAAAAAGAACCTTTTCTCTAAATTAGTAACTATTCACAAACTTCCCCTGTTGGACATTTGCCTTCCTGATATATTGTTTCGCCCTGTCTAGTCCCACATGTTGTCAGTACTGTGTGTCTAACGTGGGATGGACTGCCTTGGGTGGGGGCGTCATCTATCAATACAAGTGTTCAAACAGGTGTTGAACACCTATCTGTGTTACTGTGGAGTAGAGGGTTGTGTTACATGGATCCAAAGCCCTTTTTGACTGTGAAATTCTACATCTAACTATTGAAATCCATGTTTCCCCAGACCAATGTCACTCTACTGGGATATATGGTGCTGCATTATTACTGATTACCCACCTCAACCACTACTGCAGCCACCCGCAGTCACTCTTTACTGAGGCCTCCTGTTGAACCTCTGCTACACTCAACTCTCTATAGAGGCACTTGCTACAGTTGTGAGAACAAACTGTCCAGTTGCCTTTACCAAGTGCCATTAACCTTGCCAGTCACTGCCATAACCTCTACCAGGTGCTGCCTGTGATGCATGGAAGCCTCCAGGGGCCAAAGCAGGTCGGTGTTCTCCAGATTTCTCAATGTGTAGAAGCTGTATTATAGTGGGGCAGAGGAGAGGAGAATGTCACTCTCCCAACAGGTGATTACAGTGTGCTACACGGGTACTATGGCAGACTGAAAAACTGGTCTCACTTCTGCCCTCCCCCATGATAGTTGCATATACCCCACATCCTTACCATAACCTCATGAAGGGCAGAGTGTACTTCCCTGCCCTTTGGCTTTTGCCATGACCACGTAACTTGCTTCAGCCGATGGAGAGGCCAGTAGGTAAGACATAAATAGATGATTTGGGTATGCTTGTACCTTTGGTCTGGTTCTTGTGCTTCTGTCATCACTACGAAAACCTACTCTGGGTAGCCTGGTCCCTAACATGAAACAAAAGGAGAAGAGCCACCTCAGATGACCATTGGACCCACAGCCCACAGCCTGTAGCTGTAGCCTGTAGCTGCCACCCACCAACCTGCAGAACCACAAGCATGAGAGTTAACTATCGTTGAATTAGGCACCAAGTTTCAGGGTGGCTGGCAGCATTATGACAGCCATAAAGAACTTGTACAGGAATTAAAGGAATGCTGTTTATAAAATGGTATTGTCATAAAACCTTTGGTTTTCAAATGATTGTTATTTTTGTCTTTGCCTTTTGCCACTTCCATAAAACTCAGATAAAAGTAAATGGAAGACTGGGCAGTTAACAAAGGGCATGTCAAATATGATGCTAGAGTTCCCTTTCTGCTCTGATGACTGAGGGTTTCTAACTGAGTGGAGCTTCTTGACAACGGATTCCAAGCTGAGTTCCTCAGAACTCTAGAGACTCTACTAAGGAACCAGAAAGACATTCACAAGCAATCCTTACTCCTATGTGCTAGAAATTCACAGCCATGTATGTGATACCTTCCCTATTCTCCCAATATTTCCAGACAAACCACAGTGGCCTGGACATAGTCCACGTTTCTTCATTTCACACAGAATGGCTGACCTCACTTCCACATCCAAGATGAAATACCTTATAACCCTCCCCAGTCCTTTCAGACCCTTCTTCATTCAACAAATATTTGAGCACCTACTACATGCCAAGCCATAAGCTGAGCACTGGCAATACAGGAGTGGTCAAAACCTAATAGTCCCTGAACTCCCAGATTCCATCTTAGGGTCATGGCTGCTGCTGCCCCAGACAGGTCTTTCCTTGATGGTGGAGAAGTCTTTTATAATTTCTTTAGCCTAGTGTGTGGGTTCATAATCAACAATAGCATTTTGACACATGGCCTAATTTGCAAGTAAGTCTTCACTCTTTATCCTGATGCCATCCCTTTCATTCTCCTATTTGGACCCCCTCTCTGAACTCCCCAATCTAGATGGCTAGAGAGAGTTTCTAGCGCACTCTTCAGAGTGTTCCTTCCAGTCATACCTATGATACTCACAGTGGTACTCCCAACCATGTGCGGCAAAGTTCTCCACTGAATACCTTTTCTAGGTTGACATGGGGTATAGATAGTCACTGAGTTATGTTCACACACTCGCCTCACCAATAGCTTCCCCAGATTTTTTATTACTTCTTCTGTACTTCCATATTCCAATTTCTTTTACCTTTACCTTTTCATTCAAGAGCATCTCCTAACCTCTCCAAGGCATACTCTAGCTTCTGAATCCCTGGAAATGGTACCTCCTCGGTTTTATTCCACCAAAAAGCGGCCATCTTCAATGACCTTAACAAAATTATTTCTGATTTCCAGTGTCAGGGCTCTGTTTTAGAAGCATTCCTTTCTTAATGTCCTCTGACTTGCAGGTGAAGGTCACTGTCTGAATGCTGTTTTGAAGAGATGGATCCCTAACTCCACTCACTGTTACAGCCCTATGTATGTGTCCAAATCTAGCCCCCTGTAAACTTGGTTTCCTCAGCACCAGAAAGTAATTTCCTTGCCAAACACAGATGACCTACTCTTCTGCCCCATCTTCCCTGCACTGGGATCACAGACGTGAAAACCACAAGGACTCCAGACCTCTTCCCCACGACCTCTCTGAGTTTGGTACTCCCAAGCACCCTTTCCAGAAATGTGATGACAATGGCATATCACACTGCCACACGTTTGATGCCATCCACATAGACTCAAGCTCCTAGGTCAAGGATAGCGTCAAGAAACCATCTCAGCGTCCCATTTATTCACAGTGGTAATTTGCACTGTCTTGAAATTTTATCTGCGGCCACATCCTCTGTCAGCAGGAAAGAAATCCGCAACCAATGAGTTATGTTTGCTGTAGAGCCAAGATTAGTAGTGGTGCTATCCTGATGTTGAACGTCAAGTGTAAATGATTGGGCTAGAAGTGCAGTTGCTATTTCTTTCAGTGCTACAGCTTTCCTACATAAGCCTGTGATTTTATTTAAAGTGAAATTTCAAAGGATACTAACATCTCTCATAAATTTACTATACATGTATTTCTGGCAGGCCCACTCCACAGTCAGTCAAAGATATGGGGATATGTCTAAATCCTGGCAGTGTATTTTCCTGGGGGAAACACCCCACCAATACATTAAGAATCTCCAGAGGAGTCAGTGCCAGGATACGTACTCTTTTAATGCAGGGGAAAGGGAAGTAGCTCTAGCAAACCATGATGAGTGGTGAGTTAGATTATTATCCAGCAAATAACACCTCCGTCCCCCACTTCCGTGGGCAGTTATTTCCCAGCTCCACCGATGTTAAGTTTTGTCTGAGACTTACTCCAGATGCCAGAGTATGGATGGAAGTGAAGGTGTGGCAGGTGTGACCCCAGGCCTCGGGGGCCATCATGTGTTTCCATAATTCCTTCCGGCTGCTACCCCTTCAGCCTGAGCTCCAGAAGGAACACATGGAGCAGAGCCACCCCAGCCACCCCTCAGTGAATGTGAAAACACATGCTGATGGTTGCATGGCGGGGGGTGGTTCAGGAAATAGTGCAAGTTAGCTGACTGGCTAGGTCACAAGCCAAACAAAGGTGGGTTCAACCTGGTGAGCAGGTACCCAGAGGGTGGGTTGGTCCCATCAGAGGTGGGCTCTCTCTAGAGAGAGATTCACAGACAGTATGGTGGGGCTGGGCTTGGTCTAAAGGCCAAGAAGAATCCTGCTAGGAAGTCAAGGAGAGAACGGTAGGCCGATCAGTGTCCACAGACCCCTCCTGCTCTGCAAGAGCATGATGTTCTTTCTCCCTTTCTTAGGGGGGGCAGGACCTCTGTCCTCAGCATGACCACTGTATGCCATGTACTGGCAAGATCCTTGGACGGTCAGTGATCTGGCAGAATGCTGCTGAAGACCTCATCAATGTGAAGCTCATTCTTTTTCCTCCCCTGCCCTTCATCCCCCCACCTGGGGGGAGGGGTCCCGTACCCACTACAGCAATGAGAACCAGCAGCCGTGCCACATGGATCTCACAACTGGAAATGGGATTGCACATTCCCAACCAAGGGAGGAACACAAAGATGCTTTCTTCTATCCTACTGGAAAAGGTGAAGAATCTGGCAACATGGACTTTCAGAGGTCTGCAGCTCAGCCATAGGCACACATTCCGTTCAGCAGGATATGGCTAAATAATCCCGGTGGCCCAATGTGTCACCACCAATTCTGAATGTCTTCACTTCAGAGGAGGACCAATCCTGCCCCTACCCTAGCAAGCCAGCCAAAGCCATGCCATATCCAAATGGTCACTACGGACCCAGTCTCAACAATAGACCAGGGCTAGTACTTAAAGAGTAGAATCAGTGTTTAAAAAAAAAAAAAAGATGAGAATATGAAAATGGGGTCCTGCTCAGTTTAGCAATGACTGCTGAGATCCACTGGCCTCCAGGGAAGGAGAGAACATGGCCCCTCTATGTATATGTGACTCCCAGCCAGGTTATGGTGCTCTAGAAGGCCACAGCCAGTTTGGTTTCATTTGCTAGGTTGGGGCTGGCAGTATGCAGAAGGGTTCAGGGGCGAGGGTGGGAGAAAGTATAATTTGGGTCACCTTAGAAACAAACTAAAGCGTACCCAATATAGAGAATAATTTTCATTGGAAAACAAACTTGTTAAGGACTTTACACTCAAAGGAAGAAAGGAGAGAAGAATTCAACCCTGGGGTTGCTATATATCAACATTTACATCAGCCACTCCAGAATCATAACAGTAGGACATTTTCATACCAAAATATGAAGAGCTGGCAAGACATCCTCATTTGGGGTCTCCTAGTCGCAGCTTTCTCAAAGCCAAAGCCAATCATATGATATGAAAGAGGAGGTTTCTGAAAGAGACAGAGTGAAAGGAGAAAATGAGGAAAGTCCCGTAAGCATCTCCATGTGGGTTTGTGCCCTTGAAGTCCTCACAGGACCCACTGCAGCCTACAGGAGAAGGATGGACGCCCCCAGGTCAGAAGGGCACAGTTTCTCAAGGGCACAGGGTCTCAGGAAGACTCATCTGTCTCTGTCCAATGAAAAGATTATTTTCCACACAGTGACAGGGGAAACTCTTTATGATTTAATAGAGTGAATCCCACAGCCAGCCCAGGCCGGCGTGGGTGAGAAACTTCTCTCAGCTGACAGATGAGGGCTTGGCAGGGGAGCATCCAGCTTCAGTCTGGCTGTGGCAGATAGAGGTGTAGGCAGACAGAGCTGAAGTTTATGTGGCCTACCTATTCCCCCAAGATCCAGAGGTCCTTCTCATTATCCTGTTCAATACCTGGTAGTAAGCTCAAGTACCCAATTACAAATGATACAATGGAAAGATTACAGGACCAAGTATCTTCAGCACTTCTGAGTAAGGAATCCTGAAGGAAGGGGTAGGGGTGGAGGATATAAGAGCCACATGTTCCTAAGGATTACCTGGGAACTTGTTGTAGGGAACATTCCCAGACCCTCTTCAATACATTCTAACCTGAGAAGTCTGGGTAGGGTCTCCTGGTAGGTATTTTTAAGAAACATCCACAGTGATTCTGATTCAAGAGTACACTGCTCACACTTTGAGGGATAATGGTAATGGGCTGAAATTAACTCAAAACTCTAAAACCTGGAAACGCGGTCCCAGGCCTGTCATAAACTAGGTGTGGTTCCCAAGTCTCTGATGTCTCCTGGCCTCAGCTTCTCTCCATGAAACGGGGTGGTGGCTAGGCTAACTCGAGACTTTCTGGAACATCCACATGCCCACTCTGCTTTGAAAAGGGCATCTCTGCTTCATCAGCCTGTTTCTAAAATGATGCCTAAGATTATGCATCCAAAAGAAGGGAGGCTGGTCTTCTGTGAAACCAATTTTAAGAGCACTACATTAGCTACATTAGATGATCCCTTACTTCGCAAACAATCTAGAGCCTTGAGGGATCTCCTAAATCTGTTTCATTATCCCAAGTCCCTGATTTACCCAGGACTGTCCCGGTTTTAGCACTGAGAGTCCCAGGCCCATGGAAAACCCTCCTCCTGGGCCTAACAAGGCAGATTAATGTCATGCAATCCAACCACATCTGTTTTGCTAAGGAAAAAGTCTCCAGATTATCTGGCACTCTGTGCCTTCCTTTCCTGTCTCTGGCCACCGTCAAGTGGTACAAAGTTTCATGAAGCTGTTTCTCCATTCCTGCACATCCCAAAGGGGAACGTGGGGCTGCAAGTTTCCACCCTTTAGTCTCCCCAGCTCTTTCATTTATTTCCAACTGCATTACCCAACCCCACCCCCACCCCTGATATCTCTAGAAGGGACTGTGATGAGGAGTGCAGGACAGGCTCAAGCTGTCTCAGAGTAAAGCATGCTTTCTCTCCTATACTTCTGGGGTAACATGCCTCTTAACTTCTGCCCAGTGTTATACGAGCAAGACATGGAATCTTGGGACACCTGCATAAAGCAAATGAGCTGACTTCAAAGTATCCCACACTCACTTCCTCAAAATGCATATGAATGTAGAAGCCTTCACTAGAACATCCTTTACTGTCCTCTATACACACTAGTCTAGAAACATGAATCTTTCACTGGGTATTTTTCATCTTTCTTTGGAGCAAGACCAAATGAGTCACAGAATCACTCTGTGGTTTTGCAAACACGATGAATCTCCCTGACCATCATTTGTCCCTGTTCAGCTAGCTATCTTATTAATGGAGGTGGTGGGCATGGACCCAAGTAATGATCATTAAACCCTTCTTTGGAAGACATTATGATTTAGATAGTCAGGGGCAAGAAAGTAAGAAAGAAAGTACATCCCTACAAAATTATATTGTTGATAAAGGATACTGTTAAAATGTCTTTTTAAAAGTAATGTTCAACAACTTATGGCAAGAGAATGGGCAAATTGTGACATTCATACAATGAAATAAAACACAGGGAAAAAGAAGGAGCAACTGATACATGCAAAAACATGCACAAATCTGAAATTTGTTACGAATGAAATGCCAGAGAAGAATCTGAGCTCATTTATATGAAGCTTAAAAGGCAAAGCAAATCTTGGTGATACAGCCAAAAGCACCCTTTCTGTATTCTCATGGATGGCGAGGTTTGAGGAAGAAGGTAGCCCTCTCTCCTGCAAGAGGGAAGGTAGGGATGACCCTGGAGAGCCAGAACGATTCCATGACCTTAGAACATTCACTGTGCCTCTTCCTGAATTTCTTCCTCTGGTAATGGTGCTCTTGAATGTAAATGCAGCTGGACTCTTTTCTCTTTCCCGATAAAGGGTGGCTGTTTACCTACTTTGTAGGAACCCAGCCTTGTATGTGCCAGCCTAGAAAGTTCAGTGTTGTCAAACTATTTAATAGAAGAAAGGATAAGAAAATAATTTGTGTTGCAAATCACAGGTATTACAGCCAAAGGGCTTGGGTAGGGTATTAGCAAATACACCACACTGAGGGTAAACACACCCTATTCTACGTGTTCATTTAATCTTCCCAATTAGATGGGAGGTAGATAGTATTATTAATTCCACTTTCCAGGTGGGGAACCTGACACTTTTAAGCAACATAAATGGGATTTAGAACAGGCAGTCTGACGCCAGGGCCTATATCCTTAAGGAGTACGTATATCACGTTGCCTTTAACCAGCTTGTTATTTCTTAACATTTTTCTCCAACGTAATACTCTATTTCCTGAAATATAACAAATCAGATGGCTTCATTATACTTTATTAGACAAATTTTATCATTTTGTTCTTAATGCTAGTAGGGTCATGACAGACTTGGATTTCTGAAGGTCTGTGTCTCTTTTCATCCCTCCCACTTCTTTGTCCTTTTTGCTCTTAGTGGGAGAAATGGAAAATCACGGTTTACTTTCCATCTTCCCAGACCACTTTGATGAAGGCCAAGCTTCCCCCAGTCAGCCAAGCCCAGCATTTCCAGCAGTAATCTAACGTGCCATAAAATGTTTCAGAAAGATATTCTTTTACTCCTCGGAGTACTGATCAAATTCTCCTAAACAGAATCAGAGTGCATTTCATACCAAACTGAGACCAAACAAGAAAAGAAGTGCAGGGTCTCTGGTTCAAGGTAGAGTTATCTGAACCCTTTTTGTTTCCCCCTCTGCAGTAAGAAAAAAAGCGCTTTAAATCACAAACATCATTGTCAATGAGTACTAGAAAACTTAATGCACCAGAGGGCAGGAAGATCAAAGCTTAGCACCTGGAGAGTTCCACATGGTGTAGATTAATAAAACAATGCCCTCCATTACATAAATCTTGAGCAAGGTTGCTCACAGACACACACCCCCCAAAAAAAAAATTACTGTAGGGGTCAGATAACTGATATACAATACATGTAGTCTCCCAATCAGGAAGCGTTCCGTCGCTCTAGCTCAGTTGTTGACACAAAGCAGGGAGACTCTATTTTGTTTTAAGCTTCTTTTGTCTAAAACTGACATTACGGATTTTGGACCTGGACACACCACATGTGCAAGCCAGCGGAAATACCAAGATCCTGCGCAGTCCTTTGATTGTTACATTTAAGATATCATGTGTGCTACCAGGTCAGCTGCTGCAAAGCATTAGAAGCCATTACTCTGGGCTTGTAAAGTACTTTAGAAATACTATAGACCAGGATTAGAGAAGATGAGTATTCCACATGGTGTCAGGGGGGATGGGAACCAAGGGCAATACTGTACGGTTAAACCGACGCATGATCAACGTGTGGGAAGCACTATGTCACGACTCTTGCTGAAGGTGTGTATGTGAATGTGTGTATTAGTGGCTTTGAAATAAACATGTGAGTCAAGCTCTAACTAAAGAAAGGGAAACAAAAAGTGGGGAAGTGGAGGGGGGGGATACACATGTCCCGGCTTTTTGTAGCTTGGTCGTGTGTGTGTGTGTGTGTGTGTGTGTGTGTGTGTGTGTGTGTGTGACAGTCTGAAAGCAAAACCAAAATTGAATCCAAGTATCCACTGCTGAATGTCACTTTGGAATTTGGCTGACAAGGCCTGTGGCTTTTTTATAAGTGAAAGGCAAATCATATGGAAGTCGTGAGTCCAAGTGTAAGGTAGCAGAGGTTTTCAGTATTACATTCTACGTAGGAAACTTTAGCATGTGTTGATAATGTCCTGGAAACTTTCCCAGTGATAAAAATAAGATAACTTTCATTTGCGTAGGCCATTTAATGCTGCTAGATCCCAAACAGTACATAAAAGTCTATGCAGGTATATTTAAGAATTACAAATCCTTGATTCATTATGCTCAGATGCTTTGAGCACACAGGAGTTATTTATACACGATCGTCTCATGATAAAGAGGCATCAGCACCAACTGCACATAACTAGCGATGTCTCACGACAGTGGAGCACGACCCCCAAATGCTTTTCCCATTTGAATCTCACAACCACACGGTATGTTGGGAAAGAGAGAGATGAATTATCATACGCAGCTGACAGGTAAGAAAGCTGCATCCCAGAGAAATTCAGCCATTTGTGTAGGCTTCCGTGATTATGCAGTAACAAGTTAACAGAACCCGAGATGTCCTACAAGTTCAGAGTCAATTCCACCCTACCACATTAAGGGGACAGAAGTGAGCTGTATCTGCTCTGCCCCAAGCCATTCTCATGGAACTCTGGGACTTATTGATAGTACGAGAAATGGAAATTGAGAGACTCTCCCAGAGTCATTCTGCCGTCCCTACATCTCTCGGAAAAATACGTTTACACCACCGTTTCCCAAAAGGAGTTAAGCCAGACCTGGAAGGAGTTAAGCCAGACCTGTTGTCTTCCTATCCACCCTCATGTTGTGCAGAGAACCTGCACGCTTACTGTTTCTGTGTAGTCACACAACAAATCCTTCCCATCATATAACGCATTAATTTTTAGGTGTTTGGTGGGCAGGAAGCAGAGAATAGAGAAAGGCCTATTCTGAATTTATATGCTTTATATTTACATTTTTTTTTTGCCCATTTGCATTGTCCCTTATGAGTAAATAAGCAATACGTGGTCCCTCGGCAACATGGGGAACACGCAGAACACAAATGTTCTCTATGTGATTTTATATAGAAGCACATCAAAATTATAAACTATTATCCAGCTGATTTATTTTCAAAACCATCATTTCTATTATCCCACAAGAAACAAACCCAAAATGGCCCGGTGGGACAGGGCTGGCTGTCAGGGCGAGGAGCACTGTGAGGTTGCACCCAATTTCACAGGGGCCGCCGCAGGTGGGCCAAGAGACTGCTCTACAAGGCACATCCCACAGCCTCTCTGTCAGGCCTGGAGGAGGGGACTCAATGAAAAAGAAAGACGATTTGGGTTCTAGAGGAGAGTTTGGAAACTGGCTTGGAAAATAGCCAAACAGAGTAACAGGGAACTGAGATACAAAAGTACAATTTTTTTGAGACCTTCGATGTTCCAAGTTCTGTATTAAAACCCTTTGTTCTATTGTTTTTTAACCACCTCTGAGGTGTGACCTCTTAGCATCTGCATTTTACTGATGAGCTAAATGAGGCTGAGAGAGACCAAAGAGCCTCACCAAACACCATATAGCTGAACAAAGTTACAGCAGAACATGAAGCTAATTCTGAAGCCACAGAAACTGAACTCTGAAGAAAAACTGATGTGTATTTAACCCAATGATCAAGAAGGCACACTCATTTGCTTCTCCCTCCTAAGTCCTTTCTATCACTTGATCCTTACCTGACTCCCTGAGGTAGTAGGTATTATTGGCCCCACTTTCATGGGAAAATTGAGCCCCCAAGAGAGTAGGTGGCTTGTCCGAGATCACCTTGCTGTGAATGGGCACAGCTGGATTGGAACCCAGACTTGATGGGCCCCAAAGCTCTTATTCTTATCACACCTATTCTCTGGCTCACTTTGTGAGCATACAGAGGCCAAGACAAGCACCTTCTTTACAGTATTTAGCCAAGAAATAGTCATTTTTTATGTTCCTTCCCACTTTTCCATCAGTCAAAAGTCCACAATCACCACTCAACCCACTCAGACCCCACTGAACTGGGGAGTAAACACAGAAGAAACCTAACAAAGTATTTTAAACCGAACCCCATCACTCAGGCTGGGACTGGAACTGTCCTGCAAATGCCATTTCACAAAGGGTGAGGCCTAACTGCAGAAGGCTGTAGAACTTTCTGAACAGCTGGCCTATCGAAGGCAGACTGAGATGCTTTAAGCTGATGGCTTTGATCACCATTTCTTCAGCGCCAGGCCTCCCTCCTGTGAGTAACCCTCCCACTGAAGTCTCGGGAGTTTGGAACCCCTGGGAAAATAGGTAACACAGAATACAGCCCTTTGTTCTTTGGCTGGCCTGTCAAAATTCTTTAATTTAAAATAAATGCCTTTTCTCACTTGCATTCAATTATTCCTTTTCGGCTAAAATGTCTCCATGAGTGTGTGTGATTTCCTGCTTAGTCTTTTAAGGTTTTTGTTTAAAAAAAACAAGTCGGGGGGTCCTTCCATCCTGGAGAATAAGTCTGTCTTGGTCCGTTTGAAGCAGAAACCAGACTGACAGAAAGCTTTTTACTTTTTCAAGTACATTAGCTGCGGTTATAACTTCAAACCCTGGTAGGGTTTCAATCACATTGGGATACATGCAATTTATGGCAAAAATAAAATAATACCAGATCATTTGGAATATAAGAATATTCCTAATTTACCTTTTTTGCAATACTGTAAAAATATACCTTTGTGCGTAAGTGAACATATCAAGTTTTAAAAGTTCTTTTCTCCACAACCATAATAAGGGTCCGGGAGTTTGGGCTCAGGATGGCTTTTCCATGAGTTTTCAGGAAACGTGGGTTTCTGTCCAACAGTCGGCTGTAGAAAGGTTTTGCTGAACGTGCTATATTTTCATCTGCCTCCTGCCTCTAAATTCTGAAGGTCACAAATTACTAACCATAAATCTGCCTTCTCTACTAAGACCAAATCAATCAAGTGAGGTCGTATCATTTTGGTGATTTTTTTTTTTTTTTTTTTTGTCATCACCGGGTATATGCTATAGGCATTCCTTTTACTCACCTTTTTGAAAAATATTTCCTATTCCTCTGATGATTCCAATTACATATGCATTGTTTTATAATGTCCTCTAGCCTTTCATCCTGCCTTGACCTCAGTCCTTTGTAAAGAACGCTGAAAAAAGACCAGATCAGGGTTTATCGCAGAGTCAACGTTCAACATTAAGCTTTTTCAGGCTGGCGATGTGAATTCATCAGGTTTATAATCTTACTTGATATCCACATACAGTGAGAGTTCAGTATTTGGCAACAAATGCAACCAAATATTTTTTTTAATCTAAACTCAGTCTTTACAAAAAATAAAAATAAAATAAAAAAAAAACTCAGTCTTTTCCTTTTTTAATATAGCCAAAAACACAGAGAAAAAAATGTACTCAAGTAATGTGTGTGTCTAGATTTGTGTGTATGTGAGTGTATGCAGAGAATCCATATACACACACAGAAATTATATAATATATAATTATATAATTATATACAGTACATTATAATCACTAATATATATATATACACATATAAAAGTTTATTTCAAATCCTCAGCCAAAACTGACCATATTTCTTTACCCTTTTTAGAGCATGGACAAAGACCTTTTTCCTGTCCCCATTAGGAAAATCAAAGTCATTTCCCAGCGTCCCACCACAGGGCTGTGTCTCCCTTTCCTTTGTCAGCTAATCTCAGCCTCAGTTGAATCTGTGGACCCACCAAGTTGTCAAAATCCACTCTCTTCTGCAGCTTATTAGGCAGGCACATCAAGACATGAGCTTCAGTGATGCAGTGAAAACAGAGATGTAGTGAAAAAGGCAAATGTCTTGGCAACCATTTAAAATGTGTGTAAAAAGCCCCTAATAGAACCTCATCGAATATCAACTCTGGCATTTGGGGGGGGCTTGAAACCTACCCAACATCATAATTTATTTTGCCAGGAGGTAAGAAATTGACCAGGGTTCAGAATGTAATCCTTCTTCAAATATTATTTCTGGGAACACTTTTCTCACCAAGCATGACCCCGCAAATTGAATCTTGCCTTCCCATCCCAGATCTACATTCCGAAAGTTCTGCTCTAAAAGTAAATTGTTTATACAGGCAAGAAGAAAGTTGGGTCTTATTATGCAGCAACGAAAGACTTAGGATTTTTCTATCTGATAGTTTTTCACTCGTTTCCTCTTACCCCTCCCCCTCTCCCCCCCAGATTACCAAAACAATTTTTATAGCTCATGTTTTAAGTAGACTTGTGAAAAGTTGCCACCACACCAAATTCAGCACTCTTTTAATTAATCATGAGTAGCAAGAGTCAGGAAAGCATGCAAAATTGCAAACTTTCAATGAAACAAAGGCCTCATTTAAGTGAATAATTTCATTTCCTTTTCTTTTTCCAACTTCCTATCTTTTTGGCCAGCAGGGCATCTGTTCAAAAATTAATGTTAGCACACGTATTTTGATCAAAAACAACAGTTAGCATCAACACTTACTGATTCCTTTTTTGCCAAAGACCATGTGTTTTATCCATTAACGGTCAGAGCCACATTATGAGAGAAGTGATTATCCTCATTTTACATGTGAGCAAACTGAGGCACAGGGATGTAGCTAACTTCTAAGTCACACAGCTAGATGCAGTACCCTCTGACTCAGTAATCGTATTGCTGGGAAAAGAATAACTCAAAAGGAAGAAAATAACTATATATACAAACAGATTAATGGCTTTAAGATATTAAATAACGTGCCCCAGATCATACAACTAAGTAGTGGAAGAAGTGAGATTAGAATCCAAGCAGGCTCCACCAGAACCATATGCCAAATTGCATTGCTACACTACCTGCTCCAAGCTCCGGTTTATAAAACCTGGCATTGTACGTTTAAGTACTTGCAGTACAGCACAAGGGATAATGTCAACAGGAAACAATTAGAAGACAAGTAAAGGATGAAATGCATGGCAGATACCATAGTGTGATTGGGGTGGACTATCCAGAGAAGTCAGAGAGCTGTGGGAGACAGGAAGGCACGGCAGTGATGAATAACAGCTAGGTAGTATTCCCTTTTATCGGGCAGTTACTGTGCGCCAGGCCCATTTCTAATTGCTTCCCATTTGCCAACTAATGTAACCTAACAAGATATAATCCTTCTGTTCACCGATGTTCCACATCTGGGGGTTAATGTTACCAACTCAAAGAACCAGCTTTCGACTTGAAGATTAAATCATAGAAAAAGACCATAACTAGAACTATACTGTATGTTTCCAGCAATGTGTATATATATATATATAGTCTTAGTATATATTGTCTTAATAACCCCCCCCCCCCACTCATCAGTTAGCATTTGGAGATGGCACAGGAGGGCTGAGGAGAAAAAACAAAAGATGATCCCATTTTCCAGACTCAACCCAATCAGCCTTCCAAAAAAAGCCATCCATGATTTTCCTTGCCCATGGGGCATCTATCCTCCTGGCTTCATCATTTTACAACCAAATCCACCCATACATTTGAACTCATAGTAGATTGTTGGTATTATGAATGGTTTCACAGTCAAGGGATATATATAAATATTTTTGACTTTAAGAAAGGTCCTCACTAGACTAATACACTTAATAGATGCTTAAAAATGAATGCATATTATCTTTGTAGAGCTGAATGTTCAATACGATTCTATTAATTATTTCATTTTATTAAAAGATTCTCTAAACATATGTGTTGCCATTGGGTCTGTCAGATAAAGATGCGTTAAAGAATCAACCGTGATACTACCAGTTTCTCCCCATGGCTCCAGTTTGTTTCTTCAACTAATTTTAGCCTACATTATTCCATGTAAAGATTCACAGTTGCTATACTTGCATTGTGAATTATACATTTATAAGTATAAAACAACCCTCCATGTCAAGCTTGAATATAACTCTGACTTTCAAAATTTGCATTTGACAGCAAACCCAAATAAGAGTGACTGGAACAATGAAGGCTTATTGAGATAGGTTGCTGACTATAGTTCTACGGAGAACTGACATCAGCCATCACAATGGAAAATAAAAGTCCCTCACCCAGATCTAATCCAGTCTACCGATCTAGAGCCCATTGATTGGAAGGTGCTCTTAAGGAAGGATCTTGCAGGGCAACCACAAGTATAATGGTCCATATTCCTCTGATATTTCTCCAAGGAGTTTGCAATTATTTCCCATGATAACTGTGTACTGGGGAAAGGAATAACTCGGACTTTTTGAACACCAATAGACACAGAGGCTGAGCTAACACTAAAGCAGAAGACTCAAATGCCAATGTGGTGCTCTAGTTAGAGTAGGGTCTTTGGAGGTCAGGTGTTAAATGTCTATACATTTTAATTTTATCTCATAGTTAGTAGTATGGTTTTTTCCCCCAAGCCATTAGTGTATAGTTGGAGTATAAATAATTAGTGGCTTTCATAATATTCACATTTGTTTCCTTACATGTTGAGTAACAGCCATCATGACAGGTAAGGTCAAGGGGAAGCACATGAAGCTACTACCCTCCCCCAACCTGCCCAACCAAGACAATGAGAAGAAATACCTCAGTACCATAAAAACATAAAGGATACAGTATGGCAATCTCCATCATACCCCTGTTCAACTCAACTGACTCCTGAACAAACTAGATTAACTGTGGCAGATGATGGTGAATCACCAAGAACTTAAGGAAGCTGTCCCAATCGTAGCCACTCTGGTAAATGTGCTATTTTCACTAGCGAGGTCAGCATAGCTTCTGCCACTTGCTGTACAGCTATCAATGTGGCAGATGTAGTCTACTCCGTTCACAACAGGAGGGAGAATCGAGACGGCTTGACTTCACAGGACAAGGAAAGCAATACACATTCACGGTCTTGCCCCAGAAGCTGTTCACTCTCCTGTTCTCCATCATATAGTCTGTAGGGGCCTTAATCTTCTTGACACTCCACCAAATTTTATGTGAGTCCACCCTATTAATGACAATATGCAAGATGCCCTGGTAGTCACCTGTATGCCTGAGGATTGGAGCCTTGAGAGCTGCCACAGTGATAAAGGTTTTTAGTGATAAAAATAGTCTGTAGGTATTCTAGGGTATCTCCTCTATGGTTAAAGAGCTAGTTTCCATGAGCTAGTCATTCCAGCTTGCATATTATACGTATTAGAAAAGGTTGTAGTGCTTTTTGGATCCCTTTGGATTTTGGAAGCACTTACTACATGTGAGAATACCACTCTTGTCCATTTATCAGATGTGAGAGGCTGGGTTCCCCTGCAGCACACTCTACAATGAGGATAGGAGTACACAAGTAGTTTATTTGAAAAGGGATCCTAAAGAAGTGAGATAAGAAATCCAGGAAGACCATTACAAGGATGTGTTATCAAGAAGATCACCATTGTGGACACCTGAGGCTCAATCCTACTAGGGAATTCTGGGACACTATATATAACCCACATTGGGATTATCCCAAATAAGCAGTGAACCAATCAGCAATTGCTTGAATACAGCTTTCAGGGGCACTGCTTCTCCAGGTTTTGTTGTGAATGGACTATGAATGCTCCCAAAGGTGCTGAAATGCCTCATTCAGAGAGTCAGGGGTATTCACAGTAAACCATTTTTGGTGTTTAGAAATGACTACCAAGGATATTTGGGCCAGGTACTCAGAGGATTGGCTCTTTCTGGTGACTTACAATGCTGCCAGTTTCAAATGTGGCAGAACCCAAGGGAGGTCCAGACTATGGTGCAAACTGCACTCCCTACCCACACACGCACAGAGTCCGTGTGACCCAGTAGACGCAATGTTGATGAAGGTATCCATAGTGGATAGGGATGCTCCATGGAAACTCTGGCAAACCTCGGAAGAAAAGTTGTGGCCTGTGCCCCCCAACGCTCCAGGACAAAGCCTTCTTTAGCAGAGAACTTGACTCCATTTGGAAAACAGTTACTGCACAGAATACCAATCGACCACACTTGGAGCTCCCCATCATGAACTGGGTATTATCATACCCACCAAGTCATAAGACTGGGCAGGCAAATGTATTGTACATATTTACTGTATAATGGAAATTATATATTCAGAATTGGGATGAAGAAAATTCATACTAAATTTCAGGGACAGGGGACTAAGACTCTCATCCCTGTACTGCCCTAATATCCATGCATTGGCTCTTCTTCAGATTCAGTTTGTCCCATCAAGCTCAGGGACTTCAACAGCTCTTAATTGTTGTGTAGACCTTCATTTTGACTCAGAGTGGTGGCTTCCTACTGAGGCCGGGCAGCTATTCAAAGAACAAGAGAAAGGCCTGGCTACTTCAGACACCCTTCCAGCAGCTTATCAGGGTTCAGTAAGACACAAAGATAACATATTTAAGTTCCAGCCTCCCTTCTTCCATGAAAAAGCATCTATGGGAAAAGCTGTCAGCAAATCCAAAGCACTCCTTCTGGGAAGTGCCCTTAATGAAAATAACAAGGGTCTAAACGAACTCGTGTGGAAAGAGTTTCTGAAAGGTTTCCAAATATGTCATTATTTTCCTGTCTTAAAGCTGAGAAGGAATTTGTGCTTATGAATAATGGCTCCACTTACACCAACCTGTATGAAGCATTATGTGTTTTACTTATTAAATCTTAATAATCATCCTACAGTGGAGGTAATATTAGGCCTATTTTACAAGTGGGAAATGTCAAAATCACAGAGGAGGCAATGGTGTCAGGATTCTAGCTGGGTCTGAGACTGGATGCCCGCGCTCCATCACTACACTGAATGCCTCATTAGATGGTCAGATTTCTGCCTGCTACAATCACCTATTCAGTGCCACCCTCGGGGAAATCCTGTGCTAAACAGAACCTGCAGTCAATGGCACAAGCATAAAAAGATTGGTTTTTCCCTCTCACAAAAGCAAGAGGCACCAAAGGCTGTTCTCATTATTCTAGACTCCCCAAGTATTTCCCACATTAAAATTCCAGAGGCAGACAGTCACAATCCGCAGAGAAAGAGCTTCCTTCTACTTTCTTGTTCTGCCATCCTCAATACATGGCTTCCCCCTCACGGTCCAAAATAAAGACCCTGAAATCGCTGTGTCACTTCCAGAAAGGAAGATTGATGGAGGACAATCCCCTGGAGAAAGGGAAAGCTGTGAGCCATTAGCTGCCAACGCTCTCAAAGGCTGGGGGGGATGGGGGTCCCAGCCCAGCAAAGAACTGAGCAGGGCATCAAGAGTGTCCACTATGGTGCCCAACCATCACATCCACACTCTGGACTGCAAAAAGCAGAGAGGGAGGTCCTTACTCTCTTTAAAGGCATTTCCCAGGAGGAGCAGGTACTGCTTCCAAACACATTCCCTTTTAACATGGCAGCAAACAGCGACGAGGGAAATTGCAGAATACCGTCTTTATTATGGATGGCTATAAACCCACCCATAAGTTGGCCGTTCAATTATTTAAAATATTGGGTGATAATTGGTCTGTAGTCCAAGTTGCCAATTTGATCTTTGATGCTTCTCCGCCATCGTAAGGCATTTGCCCTTGCCTGTGGACGTCCAGCCATTCCAGGCATCCTTCCCACTGACCTGGCACTGGCTCCAACCTTGAGGTGGAGGTTCCCACTTTTGTCTTTGCCTATTCGGGGCCTTTTACACGCTCGACTTATACTCTTGACATATCTGTGCTCATGAGCCACCCACCTTCTCTGTCTCCCACTTGGCAACCCGTCTCTCAGTTCTGGTTTCTGAGTCACTGAGACATTCCTCTTCCTCACATGATTGACAGAAAAATACAACATCACTTGTAGGAGAAAATGGCTCCTCAAACATATTTTAATGTAGCTTCACCCTTACTTGCTAACAGTTAGAACGATTTAATAGAAATTGTAATTCCACGTGCAGAATAGTGAGAGAGTGGTTTCCTTACACATGGAGAGGACCAGCAGTTATAAGGTTGCTCTGTACGTGGAGAATACCTTTTTCCCCCTAATTCTAAGCTTAAGAGCTGATTTCCAGGCAATATATTCTACTAAAAAAAGGGGAAATAGTGGGCATTCTGCACCAGATTTTTAAATTATAAACCAAATTACACAAAGATATGAAACCTTAATGGGAAAACGAGCTGAGGATGTGAAAGAAAGCAGAAGTACAAAGGGTCAACTGATCTAGGAAGAAAGATTCAACTTCTTCATTGCCTGAGAATACAGTTTCGGACAGCAGGGAGACACCTCAGTCTTCGGTCTGACTGATAAAGATTAAAGGGAATCCTACAGACAGAGAAAATGAGGCGCAGGCAAACGCCACTGGCTGAAGCTGAAACATAGAGTACAACCTTTTTGCAAGAGCCAACTTGGGAAAATCATCAAAAACCTTTGTCAGAATGCCCTGCCCCCAGGAATCCTTCCTGCTGGGAGATGGAAACATATGAACAATGTTTGTACAAGACTCTGTTCATCTCAGATTTGCTCATAATAAAAGAAAACCCAAATGTCTAATGCTAACGGAAGGGTTACATACAAAATGGAATACTACGCGAGCCATGTGAAATTCTCAAGAAACTCTACAGTCACTGATATCAAACAATAGGGTACATTTCAATTTAGGAAAAACATGCAGCTTACAGAATAAATGCTCTGTATCCAATGCCATTTTTTTTTTGTAAAATGTGTGTGAGTATATATTTATTTTCCTGCATTTACAGTGTCAATAGTATGAGAGGACATACACCAAAAATGTTACCTAAGATTTTCTCTAAGGAGCAGAATTTCTGAATATGTTATTGGTTTTCTTTCTCTCTCTCCTTTATTGTTTTTATTTTTGGCTTACCTGTATATTTTAAGCTTTCCTCAAAGATTTTACATTACTTGACAAATTACTCTTAAATCCTAAAAAGTCTCCGAGATTAAACATTAACCAATTCCTCCAGAGGAAATGACTTTCTAAGAGGTGGAAATCACAGAGGAAAAAGACTCACTGGTTATTATTTACCAAATATGACAGTTTTGGTATGTCAAATAAAATAAAAAGAAGTCTGAGGAAAAATAATATTCACAGCAATACCTAACACCAAATTTCTTTCATATAGTACAAGCAGAAAAACACTAATTTTTAAAAAATAAGAAAAAAAAACATCAACTATGTAACAATTCACAAAATGGGCACACCAGTAAGAAACACATTAAGAAATAAATTCCATTAATTTAATAAAAATTAAAACAGTTATAAAATTAATAATTATTACATTCAGAATTGTGTGAGACTGGCTCTATTGTACAATGTTTCTAGGTGAACAAATTAATCCAATACTTTTGGAAGGTCATTTGGCCATAATCATCAAGACCTGGAACACTGCCTATCCTTTGATCCAGTAATGTCCTAATGGTACAATCCAATTAAAGAAAAAGCTCCATACAGGATCTAGGATAGGACTTTTATAATAGCAAATTCATGGAAATAACTGAAATGTTAACCAAGAATGCTTAAATATATTGTTGATAAATCTACTTAATGGAATATAAAGCAATTATTAAATTATGTTTAGGGGCGCCTGGGTGGCTCAGTCGGTTAAGCGGCAGACTTTGGCTCAGGTCGTGATCTCACAGTTCGTGAGTTCGAGCCCCGCGTTGGGCTCTGTGCTGACAGCTCAGAGCCTGGAGCCTGTTTCAGATTCTGTGTCTCCCTCTCTCTGACCCTCCCCTGTTCATGCTCTGTCTCTCTCTGTCTCAAAAATAAATAAAGGTTAAAAAAAATTTTTTTTAATAAATAAATAAATTATGTTTATGCGAATTATGTATATATGATGAAAAATTCGTAAGTGCCAAAAATAGGATACTGAATTGCACAGTATTTTTAGAGTATAGATAATAAACATTAAGACAAAATACGCAGATATGCTCAATTACAACTTTTTCTAACAGCTATTGTCAACATTTTCCTTAAAAATTATGTATTTTTAAATTTTTTTAATTAAAAAAAATTTTCTAATGTTTACTTATTTTTGAGTGAGAGAGAGAGAGAGACAGAGTGAAAGCAGAGGAGAGGAAGAGAGAGAGGAAGACACAGAATCCAAAGCAGAATCCAGGCTCTGAGCTGTCAGCACAGAGCCGAACATGGGGCTGGAACTCACGAACCTCGAGATCATGACCTGAGCCAACATCGGATGCTTAACCCACAGAGCCACCTAGGTGCCTGTTAAATCATCTCTTTCAAGTGATGCCTATGAAGACTATGTAGCAACATGGGAGGTTATAATACGGTGTTATCTGAAGAATGTGTATTCAGTTGTATGTACATGTGGATTGCAACATGCTTTAAGAAAACAATTGTCTACTACAATGATACATTTAGGGGTGAATTTTTATCTCATCTAGTCAAAATTGTCTAATTTTATAAATATCACTTATTTAGAAATAAAAGTAAATATGGCACAGCATATCAATAAATACACTTTTCGAGCCAAAAAAAGATGTATGACATAAAAACACCTAAGAAACTTAGATCTTGACTTACTGTCTTTCTTTCCTTATGTTCAAAACCTACAAGCCATTAATGAGCATTTACATTTCTTACACAGAAAATAGTTTGGCAATGATTTCACCAAGAATATAGGAAAGAGAGATAAACAGACAGACATTAGTATTTTGCAAACTCCTGAGTGGCATTAAATAGCCTGAGCTCCTGAGATGAGGAAATGAGAGCAGAAATGGTACCACTTCCTAGTTCCTGACAATTTTACCATTGGTGTTCTATGATCAGTCCTCCACAAGCCTGGCCCAGGTCCCAGAAAAGAAAATACACAAACTTTCAACTTGTTCATTGGCCCTCAATCCAACTAATGAAAATTTTTCAATGATCTGGGGCTGCCATTTTCCCCTAGCGAGTACTTCCAACATGCCAACGACTATTCACATGTGGCTTCTAAACCTTCCCCCTCCACAAGGAGCATCTGACAGGATTTGCAAACTACCAGTAATTCCTGGGAAATGGAACTCTTCTGGCTGTCCTTCCTGATGAACAAGGAAACACCTGTCATGACAGCCTCCCCCGCAGGCATCCAGGGGGCATCCTCTCCCCCCATGCATCATAGAGGAAGGGAAGGACCCCAACCCTGACTTCAAGCAACCATGTATGTTATTCCCTGTTCAGCACCACGGCTTTCAAGATTCACATGAGAGAAAGTGGACAACAAGCAGCTAAGGAAAAGGTCGGCTTCCTGACAGCTTGGCCTGTGAATTTAGGTAACAGCGGTGACTTACACAACTGAGCTGCACCATGGCAGTGATCTTTCCCACAGGGCCATCATGAGGTTTTCAGCTGCTTGGTAAGATTTAGTCCCACTTGCTGACACCACTTCTTGGGGGCTATTTAGGTGCACAGGTATTTTGCAAGCTGACTGGTGGCTTTCTCCTTTTCTCCATAGTACTCCAGGCCCAGCAGTTGTCAACACTGTCTTAACAGTGACACAGAAGGGGAGGGGGGGTGCCTGGGTGGCTCAGTCGGTTAACTGCCCAATTATTGATTTCAGTTCATGTCATGATCTTGTAGTCGTGGGTTCAAGCCCTATGCCAAGCTCTGCACTGAGTGTGGAGCCTGCTTGGGGTTCTCTTTCTCTCTCTTTCTCTCTGCCCCTCCCCTACTTGTGTTCTCTCTTTCAAACTACATGAACTTAAAAAAAAAATGATACAGAAGACCAGTGACTTTTGCCCATGGGAAAAGTCACATCAGAAGAACCTCCCCCTCCCCCAGAATATCTGGCAGAGAAGTCTAACAGTAATTTCCAATCATAACTCCTCACGATGCCTCTAAGTGAAGGGCCAGCAACATTGCCTCTCCCACTCAAGGAGGCACATAGAACCTGAGCTGATCTGAGCAGCAGGCCCACCCCACTGGGAGACCCCTCCACAGTATTCAGCAAGAGGACTCAGGTCCTCTGCAGAAAAGCAGAGAAAAGCCTTCTCCCCACATACAGCCAGTTTTAATGATGAAGCTTCTGCACACACTGAAGAACCCGACTTGTAGAAACGTCACGGGGCAGGGGTAGGCAACAAGGTGACTAAGGAAGAAATCCATTGTGTCCTACTTAATTTTTCAACAACTATGCAAAGAATAAAGAAATGCAGCCATTCTCATTTCCAACCATCTGCTTAGAGGTTATGAACAATCAGGCCAGGTCCTCCCCTAGTGAGAGTTTGAACCAATCAGTCTGTATACACTCTGTGTACACAGCCAAAGCAAAAAATCTCTAATTTGTCTTCTGTGAAGCAGTTAGCTTTCAAACTTTCATGACTTTGGTCCACAATAAGAAATCCATTTGACCAGATGGCCTTGAGCGTGCCAGGCATACAAACATAAATAAAACTGAAAAAAGATTCACAACGTTAGCCCTTACTTCATGTAAAGAGCTGAAGCACCTCACGGCTTCATCTGGCTCACCTCGACCTGTCTGCAATACAGGAATTAGGAAGGGGAACAATGCAGAAGCATGAAAGTGCAACAGCTTCTGTAGGTGGCCCGCTTGGCTGGTCCCTTTATGGTCCTGTTCCTCATCCACCGGCACCTGGGAGTGGTGGCTGCTCCCTTGTCTGCATAACTGCCCTTGGCCCATAAAGCCATCCTGGCAAGAAATGCCCCAAAGGTTATACCCCACCCCAGGTGTAGCCCACAGCCAATGACTGAGTGACATAGGGTCAAAATCCCAGTCCCACTGCCTCAAGATGGGACAACTCTGTGATGCATCTGTCCTCCAGTAGCCTCTAGATATCAGGCTGAAGCTATACTCGAGTGGAAGCCGGAGCGCACTTAGCTTCTCCCCTGCCCCACCCCGCCTCCCTCACTTGCTTAGTGATTTCTCCTGGAACCCTCAGCAGAGCACTTGCACAGGCTCGGCTTCCAGGGGGCCAAACCTAAGATCGGCGGCTACAAGTCAGGAAGGAAAAAGAAGTATGTTTGAGATAGTCCACTGCCTCCCAGGAGCTCTCTCTTCTATCTTGGTCACCATCTCTAGAGTACAACTCTTGCCATATTAAGAATACTTCACAGTTGAAGGAATTACCATGAATTATCACAGTTGGAGGAAGCAATGATTGCAAAAGGTGTACTGCCTCAGTCAATTAAATTCCTTCCTTGTTGATGAAGAACCCATTGTTCAATTATTGATACATTCCATAAGTTAGCTCTGCTACTATAACTTCCCCTACGCATTAGGCTTTCATTTGGTTAGCGGATCATTTAACTTCTCCCCTGCTAGCGGTCTCCCTGCCTTGTGTAGAAAAGACAAACGACCAAACAAAAGAGAATATAGAAAAGGTCAGGAAAGTAGAAATTGTGGCCATATTTCCTGGGACAATGTATGAAGTGTGATTCAGATACATCATCCCCTCAGTGAGAAGGCTAGCAGCAGAAAATACATTCTTTCACATTCTAGCAACACTCAGGTCATTTAGACTAAACAAATGGAAACTCAGAACACCTAACCAGCCTTGACATCTGCTGCCCCTAGCCTTCCTTTTACAGCTGAAACCCTTACATCCAAATTAGTTAGCATATTGTGCAACAATGCTTTCAGGGGTAGATTCCTTAATGCCCCTTACCCATTTAGCCCACCTCCCCCATAACCCCTCCCAGTAACCCTCTGATTGTTCTCCATATTTAAGAGTCTCTTATGTTTTGTCCCCCTCCCTGTTTTCCTATTATTTTTGTTTCCCTTCCCTCATGTTCATCAGTTTTGCCTCTTAAAGTTCTCATATGAGTGAAGTCATATGATTTTTGTCTCTCTCCAATTTTGCTTTGCCTAATACTCTCCAGTTCCATCCACATAGTTGCAGATGGCAAGATTGCATTCTTTTTGATTGCCAAGTAATACTCCATTGTGTGTGTATGTATGTATGTAGGTGTATATATATGTGTGTATACATATATATGTATATATATATGTATGTATATATGTATACATATATACATATATATGTATGTATGTATATATACATATATATGTATGTATATATGTATACATATGTACATATATATGTGTGTGTGTGTGTGTATATATATATATATATATATATATATATATATATACACACACACACATCACATCTTCTTTATCCATTCATCCATTGATGGACATTTGGGCTCTTTCTATACTTTGGCTATTGTTGATAGTGCTGCTATAAACATTGGGGTGCATGTGCCCATTCGAAACAGCTGGTATCTAATATTTTTAAGATATTTTATCACAAGGGATCATGCCACCAAGTGATGGGGTGTGATTTCACTCTCAAAATTCATCAGAATGCATAAAGGTGACAGTTCCTCTTTCATATCAAGAGCAGGAAGCTCATAATTTAGACTGTGGGCTGTGGAGGGGCACCTGGGTGGCTCAGTCAGTTAGGTATCTGACTTCGGCTCAGGTCATGATCTCACAGTTTGTGAATTCAAACCCCACATTGGGCTCTGTGCTGACAGCTCAGAGCCTGGAGCCTGCTTCAGATTCTGTGTCTCCCTCTTTCTCTGCTCCTCCCCTGCTCATTGCTCTGTCTCTGTTTCAGTCTCTCAGTCTCCCAGTCTCGCTAACTCTCTCTTTCTCAAAAGTAAATAAACATTTAAAAATTTTAAAAAGAAAAAAGTGTGGACTGTGGAGAAAAATGTTCCCAGGTTCAAATTCCAGGTTTGCCACTTACTGTTTGAATGAACACAGGTAAATTATTGAACCTCTCTGAGCCTTGCTTTCCCCAGCCATTAAAATGAGGGTAAAAGAGGGTGCCTGACTAGCTCAGTTGGTTAAGCATCCAACCTTGGCTCAGGTCACCATCTTACAGTTGGTGGAATCGAGCCTGGCATAGGGCTCTGTGCTGACATTGTGGAGACTGCTTGAGATTCTCTGTCTCCCTCTCTCTCTACTCCTCCCCACTCACTTTCACACTCTCAATCCATCAATAATAAAATGAGGATAAGAGATCTACTATTTTGATGTAGTGAAAATTGATTCTCATATGGATAAGCCTTTAGTAAAATAGCTGATGCAGGGTGTTCAACAAACAATATGTTATGTTTACTTTTCAAGACATGTGTTTATAATTAAATTTAGTTATATGTAACTTGATTTTATAAATATTTTCTTTTAAGTTACACATGAGGGGCACCTGGTTGGTTCAGTCAGTTAACTGTACGACTTGGGCTCATGTCATGATCTCATGGTTCGGGAGTTCAAGTCCCACGTCAGGCTCTGTGCTGACAGCTCAGAGCCTGGAGCCTGCTTCGCATTCTGTGTCTCCCTCTCTCTCTCCCCCTCCCCTGCTTGCACTCTATCTCTTTTTCTCCCTCTTTCAAAAAGAAATAAAAATTA
The DNA here is from genome assembly GCF_018350215.1 of Panthera leo. Taxonomy (NCBI): domain Eukaryota; kingdom Metazoa; phylum Chordata; class Mammalia; order Carnivora; family Felidae; genus Panthera; species Panthera leo. Next base: position 10,036,755 of record NC_056691.1, read on the forward strand.
AAAAAAATTTTTTTTTTAACTTACATGTGACGGGGCACCTGGGTTGCTCAGTCAGTTCAGCATCTGATTTCTGCTCAGGTCATAATCTCATGACTCTATTCTTGGTTGGTGAGTTCCAGCCCCCAGTGAGGCTGTGTGCTTTCACTGTGGAGCCTGCTTGGGATTCTCTCTCTTCCTCTCTCTGCCCCTCCCCAGCCCCCTCTCGAAAATAAACAAATAAACTTAAAAAAAAAAAGTTATACGTGAGCCAGGTGAATACACGTTACCAAAGAGCACCCACTTCCAGTACCACTCACACCAGGGCTTTCCCTTCCTGTGCAAGGCTGCAGCTGCTGCTGACACTGCCCTGTGGCCCGCACTGGACTGTGGGCATGACAAGCCTTACGTGAGCCACCCCTGCCAGATGTCCTTCAAAGAGACCGACCACAGTCATCCACATCTGAACCCGGCTATACTAGGACAGAGGGCTCCACACGCCTCAGGCCAAAAATCAAAAGCTAACTGGTTAATATGATAAAATGATTAAACCAAGGTTGTAAGGTGACAACATCCCTCTCCTACAGACCACAACTCCTGGGAAATAAGGTTTCCTCTGCTCTTTTCCTTCTTCCCTCCCTGCTCCCTCTCCCCCTCTGGGTTCCAGGAACCAAAAGGCCCTCTTTCCGCCTTGGGCCAAGGTGGGGAATGACTTCCCACGGTTACTAGCCTCAAGATATTGTAACAGCCCTTCTTACCTTCCCTAAATTGTGCTCTCTTATAAATAGGCCCTTTTTATTAGTCTCTCCCCAAGGTGTGCAATTTGAGTGTTCTACCTATTTCTTTATGGGACTCTAACTAAATACATTTAAAGAAAGTCAAGAGAATAAAGGCTGAGGATCTGATGTACAACATGGTGATTACAGTTGTTTACATTCTACTGTAGAACAGAAACTTGCTAGGACACTACAACTCAAGTGATGTCACCAAAAGAATAATAATAAAGTATATTTTTAAAAAAACAAAGACTGTAGAGGGTATAGCTCAATTTTGTGGGAGGGAATTAATCTTAATTGTATTTCTAAATGTCCCAGGTCAATGTTCTCTTCCAACATATGTCAATCTTTTCTCGCATTGCACCCAACCTTGACTCCGGAACTGAATCACTTGGAGATCCAGTCTTCCCAATAGCTTTATTGTTTTCCCTATGGTGATAAATGATCAGTTTAAATAACTGTAGTAGGTACTGATCTCAGACAACAAAACGGAATCTAAAAGAGAAAGCACATCTTTCCTTTCAAGGAGTCAACTTTGAAGTTGGGCTCTCACCGAGCTGATAGGAAACGATCAACAGTGATAGCTCCTCTTTTCCTTACACGAAATCTCAATTCCTATGGCAGAGAATGGGGAAAGCTTGTTGGCAATCAGTCATTTGTCCACACAATTTGGCAAAGAGATGGCCACTGTCTTGTCCCTAGAGCTCCCTGGGGCCTAATTGCAGTCTGCCATTTCCATGGTCCAATAACGCAAGTTTCTGTGAGAATGTCTCCAGTTTGTCTACCCAGACATACCTTCTGGGGTCTTACTGCCTCTGCAGCAATCAGCCAGGATGCCCACTTCTCTAGGACTTCTCATTTCCTCCATGCAGCCCAGAAGAATATTCTCGTCTGCAGCAAGCCCTTCTGTGAACTCCTACCTCGGCCAGGTCACTCTGCTTCCTGCTGAGAACCACTCTCTCCTTTTCTGGTTTTTGTTGGATACTTCAAGGCCTCCCAGGGCTTTGCTCTTTAAAACAAAACCACCAAGAGGTGACAAATTCCTCTGTCACTTTCAACCCTGCTGTTGACACCCCTGAGAAAATGGAACTAACTACACATACATGGGAGAGAAAGGGGAAACAAATTAACCCAAATTGGTATCTGAAAATACACCTAGCTACACAATCAAAAGCCATTAATTCGCAAAGTAAAAATGCACCACGTGGTCTCTTACCTTGCCCTCAGCACTTGCATTTGAGTTTATGTGCATAGCACAGCTTTCACCCTGCCACACTGGACTGTCCCAAGTAGATGGTGTGGACCTGAACCCTGTGGTCCACACATAAAAACTTATGAAGAGGTACAGACACCTGGATTCAACAACAGTGTTCCACTCAATCCCATTTTCTATTAAAAAATATAATTTTCTATTTCATTAGTTTCAAATAATTAAACTGCCATTACTTCTTTTCAATTGTCAGAAAAAGATTTTAGAAGCAGGAAACCTTAGGTTCCTACCTCGAAAAGCTTGATTCTACCTCTCCTTCATGTCAAAACCTCTACAGCCCTTTCCAACCTCAAGAAAGTTGCTATCACCTTCTCAAAAAAGGCAAGATTTCATTACAAAGATGATTACTAGAATCATTAACTGATTACTGAGTCATTAATCATTACTCTAGCAAACTTCCAGTTCTATTCCACAATGAACTTCAAGCTTTAAGGAAAAGGTGTCCTGTTTTTTTCCAGATCAGATGGCAGCTTTTTTATAAAGCAAAAATGGTTCATTACAAATTTTCTAACACAGCATCACACAAGATATTACCCACACATGCATCAAATTGATTTTTTTTTAACTTTTCAGCAATTGCGCCATTTTAGTCCTTGCTGGCCAGCCAGTGAGAGACATGTGGAGAACTGTCGTGTGGCAATACCAACGCCAGACCCTGCTGACTCTGAAGGGAGCACAGAAGGGCGGGTGAAGATTCTAATATTTAAGCACAGCAGGAGTATGCTAGAGCCCCTACAGAGCCCCCACAAGATGTGACAGGATTCCCTGCATTTCCTGATGAAAATGCAGCCTCCTCCAACCTCAAATATCCTCCAACCTCAAATGCTTAATTCTTCAAGTATTAAGAAAGCTCCCACTCTGGCCTTTTAATATCGCTGACGTGACCCATCTGCCCCCTTCACTGCAAGGCCCTTCCCGAACCCATGGTGCTGTTCCATCTTGGACTGGGAAGGGTAGCTACACTTGGGTTAGGCTCTGAGCCAAATCCCTACATTAAGAACCAGCCTAAAATGACCAATCACAGCAGAGTGCCACAGATCAAAAACCTTGTGATTTAAATGGGACCTTCCAGCAAAGGCACTCCCAAATCCCACCTTCTCCTGTGGGCTGAGCCCAATCTGCTAGTCTTCTTTATTCGCACTCTAAACAGGCAGAGTGCAGGTACCACGCAGGATGGCTAGCTGGCCAATGCACACCTAAGGAATGGGGTCACCTACCAACTGCCTTTAAGGCTACAAATAAAACTGAATTCTTATACAATCTTTAAAGTTCTACGGAATATCTGTCCAGCAGGATCCTTTCCTTATTCAGGACATGTTCGCCTCTCTGTGTGTTTTATACACCATGGAACTGGAGGCTATTATCCAATGATGCTTATAAACCCCAGGCTTTTGATCAAATTTCTATGTAACTAATGCCCTTTGGGTAGTTGTTTGCTTGTCTTGAAGACAGGATAACGTGGAGTCTCTTAAGTCTTAGAAATAGTCGTTTACCAAATTCTTTCCACTTGTTTGAGTTTATTTACTGTTTTGTTTTGTGTTTCTTTAAAAAAAAAAAAACTTCTCAGTGTAACATTCCAGAAACCCCACCAACACTGTTCTCCAAACACCTGGCTTAGCTGTCGAAAGGAAGAGTGGCTCGGGGCACGAAGACTGAACTGAGGGAGCCCTGGCCTGTTTTCATTTATGTACTCCCCTCCACCAGGGAGCTGACGGAGAGGCAGGACTACAGAGACTTCTTGAGGCATCAATCTGTTTGAATTAATGTGCTACTATCCAGAATCTGAATGTGGACTGTAAGAACCTGCATTTGGGGAGAAAATGCCATGTGTGTCTGAGTATGCGGTGTAGACTGACAGGGAAACCAGGGCAGCCATGTGGCTGACTTTACAGAGTATATCAGGGTGCTATAAATCACCAGGTTCACACATGTTACTTAGAAGATCTAGAAGGAGGGAATGCAAGCATTATGACAGTATTAGAAGCATGTCCCCTTCCAGGGAATTTTACACCTAGCTCATTGAATTAATTATATACAAATCATTTTCAGGTCTCTTAGTTGTTTGACCTAACATGTTCCAAAATTAATGTTATTTGCCTATTTGCCCAACAAAATTAACTGAAATTTTCTTTTTTTTTTAATGCTTATTTTTGAGATACAGACAGACAGAGCACGAGCAGGGGAGGGGCAGAGAGAGAGACAGAATCCAAAGCAGGCTTCAGGCTCTGAGATGTTAGCACGGATCCTGATGTAGACTGCAATATCATGACCTGAGCTGAAATCGGACGCTTAACTGACTGAGCCACCCAGGCACCTCGACTGAAATTTTCTTAGAATTAATAAATTTAAGTGTTTAATATGCAAGATTTAATATGTTTCCTACCCAGCTGAAAAAAAACAAGGAAAACTAACTCTACTTATATTAATGATAATATGCACTTCTGAACTGTGAATATCCTTATGAAGAGAACTTCCAAACTTTATTGAGGAACATTAAAACTTTTTGGCTAGATGAAGATATATATCTGCATAACTGGATAGAAAGAATGAGTATTCTAACAAGACCAAATGTTCCCAAATGAATGTGAAGATTTAATGTATTCTAATCAAAATGCCAATTTATTTTGCAGAAACTGATGAAGTGACCTCCAAGTTCATCTGGAAGAAAAAATAATAACTAAGAACTGACAAAGAAATGTCATGTACACCGGCAGAAATTAAAACGTAACACAACGGGGCGCCTGGGTGGCGCAGTCGGTTGAGCGTCCGACTTCAGCCAGGTCACGATCTCACGGTCCGTGAGTTCGAGCCCCGCGTCGGGCTCTGGGCTGACGGCTCGGAGCCTGGAGCCTGTTTCCGATTCTGTGTCTCCCTCTCTCTCTGCCCCTCCCCCGTTCATGCTCTGTCTCTCTCTGTCCCAAAAATAAATAAAAAACGTTGAAAAAAAAAATTAAAAAAAAAAGAAATTAAAACGTAACACAACAAAAATTAATTATGGCATCAGCACAAAAATGTTAAAATAATCAGACAGAATTGAATACTTACCCAAAACAGATCCTACTCTCTGTACATTTTTTTTTAAATGTGCATTTAATGCATGACATATCAATGATGAAAGGTGCTGGGACAACTGGTTTAAGTCCCTTTCAGTCTGTCACTTGTGGTCAATCTCAATCTTACCTTCCTATAAATTTTTAATTTCCTACATTCTCAGAATTGCTTTCTCAAAGCAATTTCCAGAAAAATCTCTTCCCTAATCAGACGCAGCCACCTAACACTTTTCCTCCAAAGTAAGTGAGAAAGCCAGGTCTAAACATGGCCTGGTCTCAATTTTGCTGGTAAGGGTGTGAGCAGAAGCAGCCGCGGACTCCTCACCCGGCCGTGTCTGTGGCACAGTTCTGAGCACTGTTGCTGGAAGTTATTCCCTGAACCCAGAGATCCTGTGGGCCACACAAAATCCTCAGACTATTATGCATCTGATAAGCTAGCCAGAATGGATTCTATTGTTTCCAACTAAGGTGCTGATAAAAACCGGTTACTGATTTCAAGAAAAAGCTACGAAAATCCTCACCTCTACAGCACATAAATAAACTGCATGCAGATCGAGGAATAAATCTGTTTTGAATCAGACCATTTTTCAAATCTAGAAAAAAAATACATAGATGAATTCTGGATGGAAAACAACTCTGGAAAGACAGAAAGCAAAAAAGACAACAAGAAAAAACAATCTACTTTAGCACTTAAAATGTTATACTCCTACACTGCCAAGGGTGGGAGATATAAAGGGCTAATACATATGTATTTGTTTGTTTACAGATTTTTTTAAGTTCATGAATAATTTATTTTTTTAAGTTTATTTATTATTTATTTGGGGGGGCGGGGGATTAAAGAGAGATGGAGAGAGAAAATCACAAGCAGGCTCCGTGCTGTCAACACAGAGCCCAACGTGGGGCTCAAACCCACCAACTGTGAGATAAAGACCTGAGCTTAAATTAAGAGTCAGACGCGTAACCAACTGAGCCACCCAGGCACCCCAAAAGCTCACTAAACAACTTAAAAAATACAGTGAAGTGAGATATTTTTACCTATTAAGTTGGTGAGATCTTATTAGGAATAATATTTAATTCTAATAAAAATTTATTCATTTACTCAAGTGGCAGGAAAGTGAATTGGTACAAACTTTCTAGAATGCATTAAAGGTCTAAAATATTTATGCTCTGCAAGAAGCTAGCACTTCTCAGAGTCTGTCTAAATTATGTTTTCTATATTACTTTTATAAGCAGAAAAACAAAGGTAATACAAAAGTACTAACATCAAAAAAGAAGATACAAGGAAATCTTCCAGCAAGACTGCTTTAACATAATACGGCCTGCCCCCAAACATTTAGAATTACATGTACCTGAATGAAAGAAGGGCCTATTTAGTGTCTAAGTCAGAAACTTATAACATCAAGGTAACTTGGGGGAGTCTGGGTGGCTAAGTCAGTTAATCATCCAACTTCAGCTCAGGTCATGATATCACGGCTCTTGAGTTCAAGCCCAGCCTCAGGCTCTGAGGGGCTCTGTGCTGACAGTTCAGAGCCTGGAGCCTGCTTCCAATTCTTTGTGTCTGTCTCTCTGCCCCTCCATCCTCCTCTCTCTCAAAAATGAATATTTAAAACCTTTTTTAATAAAAATAAAAGGAAGGTAACTGTCCTTCAGGCACATCAGGAGAAAAATCATACACATAACCATATTCTCTCTGGAAAGCAGGAGAGAAAGAAACCATAGGTGGGGCTCATGGGTCCCCTGTATTCCAGGAACTTGCAGGGGAAAAAGCAAGGAAAGTTTTTAAGTACTCTAAGGATTTCTTCAGTCATGGACTAAGACAGGTATTTGACCCACACTGCCCAGAAATACCATAGGGAAACCGAATTATTGAGAAAAACACTTTTCTTCTCTAAGCTAAAAGCTGTAATAATAACTCTAAGCTAAGATTTTTCAGGAAAAGTTATTTACTCCAATCTAAACCCAAGACAACAACCTCTCCCTGGAAGCTAAAGGTGAAAAGACCAGGAAGCCAACTGGAAGTCAAGATCAGAAGGACCACAGCGTTATCTGCGTGAAGCCAGAGCCACATCGGACCAGGCAAGTCAGCAAGCGTGGGGGACACCGGAACCAGGTCAGCCAGGGAGATCAGGAAGATGAGAAAGGAGGAAGAAATTAGGTTCTAAATTAAAATTGAGGGCACATAATCTAACAGCTCTCACTGTACTTACAGATGCTGTGAGACAGAACACTTAACACTGGGACTATCCCAGAACACCCAGTCACATGGTCATTATATGACTCTGACGTCCTCTAGGTACATACACAATGGCAAGCCAAGTAGGCGTGTCCTAGGGCAAGCAGGGATATTTTCTACTGCTTAGACACTCCTATAGTACAGCCTGTGTCTTCGTTTAGTCACAGATAGAATTAGCTATAGACTGGGGCACCTGGGTGGCTCAGTCGGTTGAGCATCCAACTTCAGCTCAGGTCATGATCTCGCGGTTCATGGGTTCCAGTCCCACATCAGGCTCTGTGCTGACAGCTCAGAGCCTGGAGCCTGCTTTAGATTCTGTGTCTCCCTCTCCATACCCCTCCCCTGCTCACATTCTGTCGCTCTCAAAAATAAATAAACAAAAAATTAAAAAAAAAAAAAAACTAGCTACAGAGTGAGATCCAAAGTTTAGTATAAATGCAAGTTTTGGAAGCAAAAGTAAGACAATTCTGGATCCAATGAATCCAAAAAAACAGAGTGAATAATGGCCATTTGTGACCTTTCATTAATCGTGCTGATGCAATCACTTAAATCTGGAAGTTACTTCTTTCAGAAACTAGATACTTGAATATTGGATAATTCTCCAAAGACCTTCAGTAAATTATTAATTCCATTCCCCATGTCGAAGTCTCTTATATTTATTTTTAGCTATCACCCCGTTTTCTAAAAAGACTGAGTGAGAGGTGTAGGTCAGTCATCTTCAAGAGACCACAAAACACCAGCACGCAGCAGAGAACAATCAGATAAAACAGTTCAAAGGGGCAAAACCCCAAGTGGGATGTGGGTGCAGCTGGCAGGCCCTGTGCTCTCAAAGTCCTGGATGTGCATCGTCGGGTTTTCTAACCACACCCTTATGATCCGGAATTACCAGGAACATCTTTAACATCCTCTGAAGACATAAAGACAGATTTGAGAGGGTTTTGTTTGGTTTTTATTACTCATTCTGGCAATTCTAAGTTTTCCGACTTTGAATCTATCTAAAGCTAGAAACATAATGGATAACATAACTATTAACTTCGAGTGGGACTCAGCAGGCCTACGGCAATGACCACAATTGATAAGAAATCAGAGCAGGCACCTGACAGACACCTGCCATGTCCAAGAAAAACAGCAGCACATAAATGACCCACTCCTGACCTGGGGGCAGGGAGTGACAAAAAAAATGACAATACAGGATTCTTTCAAGATAGAGACAATAATGATTCAAAATGCCAGAATGTGGCCTGTGGTATAACTGGGCAATAATGAATTATCATATTCTTTGTGACTCCCCAAGGAAATGATTATGGGGTTTAATTGAGGATATATTCCATATAGCTCAAAAAAAATATTTCAGTAATATTTTTGAACATATGAAATAAATATCTATCCCATGTACACATTCATACCAGAGTCAGTTAATTATTTTATCAGTCAATGCAGAAATCTTTAATCTAACATGAAGGTCAATCTTCATTCAAGGAAGATTTAAGAGGCACACTGGGAGAAAATGCAGGGCTGAAAACCAGGCTATCAAGATCTCTCTTCCCAAAATGCATACTTCTCCTTCTGACTGGACCCTACTCCTCAGCAAGTTATTCCCCATTCCCATGCCCCTCCACAGGCCCCAAAGCAAAATAAAACCTCTGGTGTGAACGAGATTCATCTGTTTTCAAGGCCCATCTTGATATGCATGCTGCCTTGCCCTGTTTCCTATCCCATATAAGCCCTTTTAGCTCCTTGAAACTAATTCTTGAGGATCCTGGCTACTCTCAGCCTTTCGCCCAAGGCTTCTCAATTTCTGATATTCGTAAGTTCCCTAACACTCAAACAACCCTCCACTGCCAACCAAGGCTTTCCCTGCCACCCCTACAGCAACTCCAACACCTGGAACTCTGGGAGTTCCCAGGCCCCCCACCCACTTCCTGAGCCCACCAGGATGGAGACAAGGACATTGGCAGCCTTGCCTCCACCCCCATCTGATAGAACCAAGAACTAAGTCAGCTGTATAGAGCCCAGGTACCCAGTAAGGCTCTTTCCGAACATAAGCTCCCCCCTCTCACCACACTGGGTATCTAAAGAGTAGGGTTTATACCTCCATTTCCCTGTGTGGTACTGTCTTTACTCATCAGTACTAAAGCCGTGCCCATCATAGCCTGGGCCTGAGAACCTGGGTAGTTTTGCGTGGACATCTCCCTGTGGGCTGGATCTGGCTGTGTCCTCACTAAGGCCAGATACAAACAGACAAATTAACTGTCACTGAACAGCTGCCATCTGGCTAAGTTTGGATATATGCTGGTGAGTATCTGTTTTCCCCATAGCCCTATCCACCCTTCACCCTTCCATGCCTTGCTCTGTGCCCCCCAGGAGCCTGACCTCACAGATCCCCTCACTGCTGTCCTCAGACTGGGCTTGACCAATAAGAGCCAGCAGGAGAAGGTAGGAGGGAAGGAAAGAAATCAGATTATTTCACCTCCACTCTTTCTGCTATGGTCTGAGTATTTGTGCTCTCCAAAAATTCATAATGCCCAATGTGATGGTATTACAAGTTGGGGCCTTTGGTCATGAGCCTGGAGCCCAGATGTGTGGGATTGATGTTCTTATCAAAGACCACCGAAGAGAGTTCCCTCACCCTTCCATCAGACGCGACATGGGGAGAAGTCTGCAGCCCTGAAGGGGACCCTCCCCCAACCATGCTGGCATCCTGATCTTGGACTTCCAGCCTCCCAAACTGTGATAAATTTCTGTTGTTTATAAGCCACTCCGTGGTGTTTTGTCAGAGCAACCAGAACAGACTAAGACACCCTCCTGGTTGGGGTCCCATGCTCCCAACACTGGACAGGAAGCCCCTTCCCTACAGCTCCCCCTCTCACTGGGCTGCAGAAACATCATGTCTCCATTTGTTTCTTCAGACGCAGAATGGAAACAGCTCCCAGCTGTGGCTAGTCTCTGAGTACTTCATCCTTTGTTGGCTCCCTTAACCCCATCCACACCTAAGTTTTCCCTTCACCATCATCATCTCTTGAACCATATGAACTGGATTCTGTTTCTTACAAACAGAAGTCATATCTACCTAACTCATAGCTACCACCACGTCATCTCCTGTCACCTCGCCTTCCACGTGCCATGTTTCCCCATCCACTTCCTTCGACATCTGCCCTATGGACAGGATTCCTGGCTTCGGTATCCCACCAAATGCTCCAACCATGCCATATACACCTTAGGCATTAGGCTCTGCTCTGTCCAGGACACTACACGGAGCTCTCTGTACACTTCAATTACATAAGCAAGACACCCATAACTTCACGGTCTACCTGGGCCATTGTTGACCTATGAGTGTCCCCATGTACACTGTTCACATACACCCTGGTTCTGATCCACCTTCTCTGTGCATCAGTACAGCAGATGTACCGCACTCTGGGTTCTTCCCCTTGCAGTGAAACCCAGCTCTTACCGGACTACTGGGCTCCAAGTGCTACTCAGAGTCCGGGCTGCCCCACATGTGAGTCTCCATCCTAGAACTCTGCTCCGGCTGGCACTCCTCTTTGTAATCCATTGCAGTCCCAGCTCTGCCAGGGGGAACTCTCTATCCCTTTCCATCTCTCCTCCACCTCTCTCCCACCTCACCTCATTCCTCATCTTCCTGCTGTTGTTGAAGCTTTAAGACCTTCCAATAAATAATGGTCCTTCATTGGAAGACCCTCAAATTCTGGCAGATTCCATACCCACAAAACTGAGGTATATTGGGGATATTCAAAAGCATCACGGTCTTGGGTGACTTCAAAATTGCCAATAGTTAACTCTGAGAATTCTAGATTTGGGGGACTTAAAAACTTACTCTTCTTGATACAGAGGTCTTTGTGACTAACTGTTAGTGCCTCCCTAGTCCAGGGCCTGACCTCACTCTCTGGGAGGCCCACCCCACTCTGGCCGTATCTATCCCAGCAAAATCCAACTTCTCTTGCTCCCTGAGAGCCTGCCTCTTTGCTCTCCAAAATGCCACTCCCTTTCTGCTGAGCCTCCCAGGCCTCCCTCTCCAGAACATCAGCCCTCATGCTTAATAAATAATTCTTACATCTTCCTCCAAAACTCTTCCTCTTTTCCCCTTGCTGCTTTCATTTACATACTGATGTCAAAAGGAGGTGGGGGTAGGGGAGGGCTATGGCCAGGAGGGAAGAAGATACATTACCTTCCTGGCATTTTACTAATAGGGTCTTTTTTTTCTCCTCCTTTCAAAATTTGAAGGGAGCTCCACAAGCTGGAACAAATTTCTTTCAAGCCTGTTTAGCCTTTCTTGTGCTTTTTCCATTATCATTTTTATAGCGGAGATTTCAGTGAGGATTCACAGTGAGTCATTTTATGAGGCAGCTCCATCCGTACCATCTGCAGGCATGACTTTCCCATCACTCTAGACATTACGTATCTCCTTATGGCAGCCCGGACAGGGGGTGGAGATTGCCAAGCCAGGTCACATGCCAGGAGCCCATCACTCATCTGAAGGGGGCGGGAGGGTCTGCTTACAATTAGATTCAACTCCTGGTTCTGGATGATATGTCCCTCTGGCTTCAAATTCTTTCTTACCAGCTCCCTGCTGGGCCCAGGAGGACCTGGGGTCCTGCCTTCTTGGTTTCTTTGCCTCTTCCCCTCTGACCCCCATCCCTGTCTCCTCCTTTCTCCTTCTGCATTGACCCCAACTGCCTTCTTCTCTTTTCATGATCCATCTCTATCTGTCTTATGTAACTCCATTTCTTTCTCCTACACCATCTTTCTCTCCTTCCATCCCTCTACTGACTCTCTCCCACTTGGCGTGGTCCTTCATCTTTCTGCTGTTGTCTTTCTTTCCTGTCCTTCTCGCCACCTCTGGCCCTTTGCAAAGAAAATTTTCATGTCACACCAACAAGGTTTCTCACAATGTAACCAGAATGCCAGGATGAAACAATATGTTTAAGTTCATCTCCCCAAGGAGAGAATCTCTTATTTAAAACTCATCAGGGCTTGTGCATAATGCTAACTGGTAGGGAAAATATATGTATGCCTTTAGGGGTAGACTAGGAAAGCCATGGTAACTTTGGGGAGCAGTCGCCTCTGTATGAGGAAGTCAGACTCCTCAAAACAGTCATTTGAAAGCTATTAGTCACTAATATAGCTTAACATTTAATTAGATTTCCTTCATCTCAATCATCTCTCCCACATTCTAGTCCATTCATCATAAAACATCACAGTCAGAAATGAGGGGCTTAAGTAGAAATACTCCTGTAAGTCACATTCATTGGCATTTACTTTGCATCTTACTTGTAAAAGCTGCATAAATACCTAAAGACTTCTAAATCTTCAACACTGTCAATTCAATTTAAAGGATGTCTAATGCTGGCCAAAAAAAATCCATCTTTTAACAACTAGTCCAACTATCATTAAACCTACTTTATGATTTTCTTCTGATACCTACCGACAGTAAGTCTTCTAAATATCAAGGGAAGTCATGGTGGCTTCTTATTTATTAGCTTCCAGAGATACTCATATAGGTTGCATTAAGATCAAATCAAAAAACAAACAAACAAGCAAAGGGGGGGGGGGTGCACCTGGGTGGCTCAGTCGGTTAAGCGTCTGACTTTGGCTCAAGTCATGATCTCACAGTTTGTGGGTTCGAGCCCTGCACTGGGCTCTGTGCTGATGGCTCAGAGCCTGGAGCCTGCTTTACATTCAGTCTCCTTCTCTCTCTGCCCCTCCCCTGCTCATGCTCTCTCTCTCTCTCTCTCTCTCTCTCTTTCTCTTTCAGAAATAAATCAACATTAAAATTTTTGAAAAAAAAGGATCAAATCACAATCAATATAAAAATCTATCAAATTGATATCAAATACACATTCAAATTCCTGCTTTGCTAGCTTACATATTAAATGATGGTTACTTTACCTCTAAAAGTCTTGGTTTCCTCATCTGTACAGTGTACACAGTAATACCTACCCAATAGGGTCCTCAGGAAAATCTAGTGAAACATTCTGCCTTCGTTAGCAGAACTTACTAATGAATGCCTGACAGCTCTTCCCTTTCTCAATAAGCTACTCTGCTAGGTTCTATGCATTAGGTCCCAAATTGACGAAATCATTCAATTATGTATGTAAATGAATGAGTAACCATGTCTCAGTATTATCTGACAGCCTTTCACAAAATGTATTCCATTGTCTCACCCTTCGAACTTCAGGGATGTTAATATTAAGAGCTAATATCTATTTAGCCAAGTGTTAGACTGGCTGTTTTATGCACAGTATTTCATTGTGTCTCACAACAATGTTTTCAAGTAGAAATCGAAACCACTGAAGAGCATCAAGTTGAACAAAAATCAAAATGGCTGCGTTAATGAGTCGGCAAAGCTCGACTTTAAAGTAAACTTTTTCCTCTTTCCTGCACACCTCCCCCTCTCCCTTCTGAGCCTTTTGTTTCAGGGACACAGTACCACCCTCCAGACATGACAAAGGAGGCTGGCAGCAAGCACACATCTGTCAAAAACCAGCTAGATCCTCTATTTCCCTGTCAAATGCCCCAGCTCCTTGCTAGGGTCATGTTTGCAGTTTCTGAAGACCCTAGTCCACAGCCATTTCCTTCTCCTGGTAAAGCACTAAAGCTGTTGCTCCTCTTTATCCACAACTCTGCCTTCATGTTCAACTTTGGCTCCGAAGCATGGAGGTCAGTTTTCGACAAGTTTCTTCCTCTTTTTTTTTTTTTTTTTTTTTTTTTTACAAAACTGAGGCTCAGACTTGCCTAAAGTCACACGACATGCAGCACAGCTGGCGATTTCCAAGCCAGGCTCTCATCACTAGGCAACAGTGTAACAGGGGGGTAAGGTGAAGAGCTGGGCTCACTATTAGGGCCATGAGAATAATCCTATTCCCTCCCATTACTAGGTGACCACTGAACGCTGTCATCGCAGTTGCTTTGGCTGAAAGACGCCTGAGGGTTTTTTTTTTTTAATCTATCAACAATCTAGAAAGCAAATGGCAATGTCTACATTTTTCTACAACAATAGTGCAGCCTCTGCATTTCTCCACTGTGAGATCCAGCGTCAACTCTGACAAGGTAGGAAAGCTATTTTAAACAGAGCCTGGAAGACAACCTAAAGACCTAAAGACACAAAAGACTCCAGGAGAAACTCTGACCTCCTCCCACCAACCGCCTAAAAGAAATTAGACAGTGCTGCTATAAACATTGGGGTACAAGTGCCCCTATGCATCAGTACTCCTGTATCCCTTGGATAAATTCCTAGCAGTGCTATTGCTGGGTCATAGGGTAGGTCTATTTTTAATTTTCTGAGAACAAACTGAGGGTTGATGGGGGGTGGGAGGGAGGGCAGGGTGGGTGATGGGTATTGAGGAGGGCACCTTTTGGGATGAGCACTGGGTGTTGTATGGAAACCAATTTGACAGTAAATTTCATATATTAAAAAACAAAATTTAAAAAAAAAAAAAGAAAGAAATTAGACAGAGGACCTGTTCCAGGAAAAGTGCTCTCGCCATAGATAATTACATTATAATATAAACTATGGGTGGAAACATGGAGGCATTAGGCCAAGTCTGTTTGTTAAAATTCCTCTGTACGCCCCATTGTTTCTGAGCAGCATAGCAAACATTTGTTTACCCAACATGGACTCTATTTCATCTGCCCATGAATTGTACTCCTTCCCTTTGAAGTCCCAAGCCCCTAGCCCCCTCCCCTCAATTCAGGACGAAACATGTACCTTATTTTGCCTGACTGCCTTTAGCGTCTCATGTCTGTGTGGCTTCCCCATATGTACGTAATTAAATGTGATCTTCTTCTGTAACTACATGCACACACACACACAGTGGAGTCCCAGCCCTGGGTGTGAGTCCTGGCTTTGCCTGCGAGCTCTGTGCCCATGGTAACACCCCATCACCTCTCCAAGCCTCCGGTTCCTTAACTTTCAAATGTTAAAATAGGACTAGTACAAGGAGGTGAGGCTGGAGCTGAATGGCATCTGTAAAACTACCTTTCACATAAATGAAAAAGTATCTTTATTTACCAAGACAGTTCTTCCAGACAACAGAAAGACAGTGTAGAAAAGTTAAGATGCCCTGAGGTAAGTGTGAAGGTAAAAGATAATTGGTCTGCAGGCCACTTGACTAAGGCAAGAGCATCATAGCTGCCATTATCTGCCACATAAAATTCATCCAAGGTGGGGGCGGGGGGGTGCCTGGGTGGCTCAGTTGGTTAAGTGTCCCACTTGGGCTTAGGTCATGATCTCACAGTCTATGGGTTTGACTCCCGCGCCAGGCTCTGTGCTGACAGATTAGAGCCTAGAGCCTGCTTCAAATTCTATGTCTCCGTCTCTCTCTGCCCCTCTCCCACTCATGCTCTGTCTCTCTCACTTGCAAAAATGAGTAAATGTTAAAAAAAAATTTTTTTTAATTCCTCCAAGGGAAGGGGGTTGGTAAAAATCTTGGTAACACACCAGTAAGAAACAAAATGTATGCATTCATTCATGACCAAAAAAGAAGCGTAGTTCATGGCAGGAAAATAACAAAACAAAACAACTTTTTCTATATATTACTATGTATATGCTATACATAATATACTTTTTCTATACATCAACATTTTTATACACTTATCTATACATTAACATCACACTATTATTTATGGAGTTTAACCTGCAATTTACTCCAAGGCCTAGAAAAAGAAATGGAATCTAAGACTCCCGTGGAGTTTGATTCTCTTTGCCCAAAGATGCTTCATGGCTATCAACAAACTCTGGCTTCATTGATCTCAAGCATTTGTCGATTCACTTGACAGCCCTTGGGGTGAGGAGAGGAAGATAAGTCACTCTTCCATAACCTTTGTCTCTTCT
The DNA here is from genome assembly GCF_018350215.1 of Panthera leo. NCBI lineage: Eukaryota > Metazoa > Chordata > Mammalia > Carnivora > Felidae > Panthera > Panthera leo. Next base: position 10,052,911 of record NC_056691.1, read on the forward strand.
CTACTGGGAACCTCCAAAGAATCTGGGGTTCAATGAAAGCTTTCCTGGGCCCTACGGTGGTGTGGTTCCATTTTGTCATCACCCATTCAGGATTCAACAAAGGTGAGAACATAGGATCCAGGGGGCAAGATTTGCTGCCTCAGTCATGTCTCATCACAAAGTAGCTGAACTGGGAAGAGGATGAAAAAAAAGAGTGTGCTAATAACCAGATGGATGGAAAACTGTTCTTGGATGGCATCATCTAGTGGTGAAAGATCAGCATCCTGGAATCCCAGAATCTGATCCATAACTCTCTGTGTATCCTGGACAAAAGTTCCCGAATTCTTCTGAGTTCAGTGTTCTCATCTGTAAAATTACAGGGGTCAACAAAATGGCTTCTAAGTCCAAGACTCTAATAATTGTGGGGGCCAGCTGGATTCAACAATACTAAAATATTTTTATTTTTGAGCAGACCCATTTTAGTACTGACTTCCAGAAAAATAGATTAAGAAAAATAAACTGTCAGCTCTGGAGAAATAATGCTGATTTGCTTTTCATCGTATCTAGCCCAAGATGGACTTTAGAATTAGAGCACTGAGCGTAATCTAACACTGCAATGAAACACGGATTGAAACAGCACCTGACACACTGTCAAACCCAAGCAAATGTTATTTCCCCTTATACAATCTTTCCCAGGATCTTCAGTGTATTCCTGAAACTGAAAATGTGAACGCTGCCTAAATATCTGCTTCTAGAAACTCATCTCACCCATGCAGTGCCAGCACTAACAAAAGAAATCCCAATTTTAATGCAGATGTTGTAGACGCTCATGGCTGTTTTGCTCCTGGCACAGAAACTGTGATCTGATACTTGGGGCATCATCTTTCCTTTGCAAAAGATGAGCGCTGAGGTCTTTGCTGAGCAACAGAAAAATTGATTGTCTCCAGGATGGCACACATGATTACAAGAAAAACAGTGTAAGTGAGGGGAGTTTCTTTTTGTCTTGAGGGTAGTCTTACAGCAGTCCTCTCTGTCCAAATGTAATTTCCCTACTAGGAAGGGTAGGAGCGTGAAATGGGAAAAGACTACACAAAATTAGGGCGACTTTGGAGACCAGGTATACTAAACACTGAGCTCCTCCTGCTCCACCTTAAGAGAGAAGAACACAGGGAGAAGAAATCAGGATAGGGTCTTCTGATATCTTCTGCACTGCAGTAATGAGATAGTTCAGTATCAGAACCTTCACAGGAGAAATTTCAGGCCAACTTGCTCACCAGGGGAACAAATTACAAAGCACCAAAGCCAGATTCCAAACAGTTTCTCTCATTCTTGGACTCAGATTCAGAAGCAAAGATTCATGATGCTGATGGAACCAGTATCTGAATGATATAATTTTAATAAGAAATGCAAAAGATCAATAGACAAGAAAGCAGCCTCCTGGTACATGGACTTGTGGCCCAGGCCAGACATAACATTTTTTTTTTGAGAGAGAGACAGACAGACAGACACAGAACGTGAGCAGAAGAGGGGCAGAGAGCGAGGGAGACACAGAATTGGAAGCAGGCTCCAGGCTCTGAGCTGGCAGCACAGAGCCCAACACAGGGCTTGAAACCATGAACTGTGAGATCATGACCTGGGCCCAAATCAGATGCTTAACTGAGAAGCCCCCAGACAATAAACATTTATAACAATAGTGAAGAAGCCCACATTCTACCCTGAGTTCTGATAAAGTAGCCCAATCTCAGCTGATGAAAGATGTCGATTAACCACGGCTCCTTTCCTTGGCAGAGGCCAGAAAAGGAGCGGCCTGCCACCTTCTTTGTAGCCCACACTTATTCTCTACAGCCCCATTCAGTTGCAAGGCGGCACCATGGACACCAGGCGATCATAGAACTGGTTCCACTCAACACTCCATGAAGGTCCCCTGAGCACCAACTGCTCAGGGGAAGCCAGGAGTCAACAGACCAGAGAAGAGAAGGGAATCCCTCACCAAGACAGCACCCCTCACTTTCCTCAACATAAATACTCTGTGTCTACTACAGAAAATAGACACAGGCCGATGTTGTAAACAATCAAAGCCACCCATATCCTTACCACCCAGAGATATGCATCTTGGCGTGTTTATACAGGCCCTCCTAGAATTCACTCCCAAATACGTATGTATACATGCATTTTATAAAGACAAAATCATAGCATGCATACATATTGACGTGCAACTCATTGTTTGGGTTTAATAATACATAATATTCTACAATACTTTTTAAAACATCAAACCCTGGGGGTGCCTGCCTGGCTCAGGCAGTTGACTTCGGCTCAGGTCATGATCTCATGGTTTGCAGGTTCCAATCCCGCTCGGGCTCTGAGCTGAGAGCTTGGAGCCTGGAGCCGGCTTCGGATTCTGTGTCTCCCTCTCTGTCTGCCCCTTCCCTGCTCATACTCTGTCTCTCACTCTCTCTCTCAAAAATAAATAAACATTAAAAAAATCATTTAATATATATATATAAAGACATGTATAAATATATATAAGTATATATTTTTATATAAATATATTTTATATAAATATATACGTATATATTTAACACATCAAATCCCCCATTTTGGCACACACAGGGTGTTCCCAAACTTTCCTCTGTTACAATGTGTAGACACATACATTTGCATGGCATTTATTCTGGAAGGATATATACAAAAAATATCACACCACGATCAACATCTTTGAACAAGCATCTATTCAATGAAAAGCCTTTTTCTGACTTCCTTTCTTTAAAATATTCCAAGAGGTAGAATTACAGATGCCAAGTCTACACATGTTCTTAAAGCTACTGAGACTTATCCCCAAACCGTAGTGCATTCTTCTTTAAGGGAGTCCCTGTGCTTGGCGTGGGGGCATATGCAGGATGCCCAGGACAGGATGTTAAGTTGCATGCAAATCCCAACTGCCAAGAAGCCAATGGAGAACAAATTGGAACACTTTCTAAAGCATTAAGGTGATTATTGCTTAGTGCCCAGAGATCTTTCAGCAATTTCATATAAAATATTCCTTCACGTCAGACCCATAACCACCTTTTCAAAATTGTGCCGTGGAGAGTCGTCGATATGTGTTTGGTGTGTGGGGCATAAATCTCTCCGACCCAAGCTGCAACCTGGAGAGCCTCCCTCCCGCAGGAGAGGCGCTGCACCGAAGCCAGCCAGGGCAGCTGAAAAGCATATGTTCTGGTCCTCCCCTCTCACCTCCCTCCCTGCGCCCTCCCCCAGCTTCCTTCCACCTTTGGGCCTACATATTTCTCTTTGATAAATGCTTTCAGAAAAAAAATATATATATATTTTACAAGATGCTTACTTATGCAAATCTGTCTTTCAAAACCATACCCATCATCAAACCTAACCTCGCAAAGACCACGCTTACTGGAGGCCTGGAGGGAACGCGGGGATGACCAAAGCTGTGGTGATCTGGGGAGGGCAGACGAGAGCCCAGTGCCTTTCTGGCCTCCGTCATTTGAGCAGAGGGGTGGAATGCAGTTGCTTTGCCCTTCAATTAATGACCTGCTCATACAGAGACCAGGTGGCAGGTGGATCAGACCAGAGTCATCTCCCCAGGAAGCTGGCCTGGAAGCTGACACGTGCAAGGGGACTTTCTCTCAGTCCTAACGTGCCCCATCATCAGATGTGACACCACTTCCTTCACTAGGAAAAAAAGAATCTAAGTGCAAACAGCTTCCCAAACTCTGAGCTAAGGAGTCTAGCTCCTCCAAAAGCTGCCAGGAGTCCCCATTCATGTTTCCCGGAGTTCTCTGCATGCCGACTGACTTGGCTGCCCTCACTTATGTCACCGGCTTGCCCTACCCCGGCTTGGCAGCCAGCAGGCAGCACTCAATGGCCCGGCAGCACATCAAGTAGCTGTGCAGTGATTTCCACTGTGGTCTTGCAGCCACTGCCAATTGATCTACAAGCACCCGAAATGCATCCTGAGGGCTATTTAAAGTCCCTGTCCGTGCGGGACCTGGAGTATTTGAGGAAGGTCCCTAAATGCCGTGTGCTTTGGCCAGTGCCTGTGGTCATCCTAAGTTTATCGCAGCCCTCAGATATCAGAGCTCAGAAGCAGCTGCCAAGGTCAGCCAATCGGCAAGCGCTGTGGCCGTGTTATAGTCACTGTAGAGAACTAGCCCTTCCGTGGCAGGTGGAAAGGCAGGCCGGTCTCGGGGCTCTGGAGGCTGCTTCAACAGAGACACCATATCCCCACTAAGTGACCTTTCTCCCACCAGGCTCTCAGAGGAGAATTCTCCTCTCTCTCTCCGCCCAGCAGCTCCAGAGTGATCACACGTTTATCAGGGAGATGCCCACACTCAGATCAGTCTCGGTCCCTAAGCACCACTTCCTGAGTCCCGAACCCACCAATGAGTAGACAGCAGTTGCCACGGGCAGCCAGCCAGATCAGATGGCGGTGATCACAACCTCAACAACAGCAACAGCACCTGAGACACGTGGGGCGCTACATACCACTGTATGCTTCAGTGCACCCAACTTTACGTCATCTTCCAGCACCTTCGTGAAGCTGGCGTTATCAGTCCTCCTTTTACAGGTGACTGTCCGGAGGCTCAGAGATGCTACAGTGACTGCCCAGGTCACACAGCTAGTAAGTGGCAGAGAAGGGTTTGAATCCAGATCTTTCTGACTCCGAGGCATGGGCTCTGAACCCCTGTACCAGGCACACACCTGCCTGCCCATTTAGACCCAAACACCAGCATACCGGTGGCATTTACGAATAAGGGAAGACCAGGACACTCACAGTTATTCTCATGTTAACAGTCTTCTGTCCCTTGACGGTTCACCCAGGCCCTATCCCCAGTGGTATACTGGACCCTATCAGTTGAATGCTCCCCCAAACCCATACCACCACTCAGCCTGGACCAGACGAAATCATCCTCTTTCCTCCATATCATTTCTTTCTTTGGCTTTGGCCATGGAATCATTGTTATCCACACCAACCAGGTGTGAAACTACAAAGTCAGGTTTATCAAACACTTCTTCCTCACCCCCATGTTCTTCAAGGCAGGTGGTCATTACTTCCTTATTTATAGCCTCAGAGCTGTGCTCTCTGCCTCCAGGTCCCAGTCCCTCTAATCCACTCTGAAAATCACCTCCAGAATAGACTTCCTTCAGCAGCACTTCTGCTATGCCATACCTTCCCTGCAGTCCTACAATCTCAAGTCTAATTTCATTTGTCTGGTTATCAAGACCCCCTACAACTGGCCCCTCCAACCTTTCACTACCCCTCAAAGTCACCCTTTTGACTGTACTAGTCATAAATCTGTACTAGTCCCCATAAATCTGTACTAGTCCAATCCAAACCACTGTGCAAGCACCAGGGCAGGCCCTATTTCCGCCATGAAACTTCTCTTCTTTCTCCCCACCATCGCTGCCCCAACTTTTCTGTGATCAGGACTTCTGGTATACTCAGCCCAATTCATCATTTATGTACTTTCTCACATCCTTCACTAACTGCTTCCTCATTCTGGGTCTATCAACTGGATAGCTCTTAAAAGGCAGAACTACATCTTTTATTTTTCAGACCATGCTAATGAAGTAATCAATAACCCTGTTTCATGATTACACAAATTTGAGATTATTCCATTACACAGGTTCAGTCAAAACACCCATTTCTAAATTAACTATGATAAAGTCAAGACAATTTTCCTGAATCAAGAGGTTTGGCTTGACCTTGTGTGAAACAGACCTTAGCCTTTAGTAGACCATAAGTTTAAGTGAACCAGATGAAGGACAGAGTCACTGAAAAAGTCCATTCAAGGCAATCCGGGCCTGGGTCATCTGAATCGTGGTGCCCACATCATCCTAAAACACTCTGCACTAACCAAGTCACAACCTGTGTGATGCAGGCAATTCTGAATGCCCCATTCAAATTCTATGTACCACATGGTCAAGCTACTGCTCATCCATTGCACTGGGATAAAACTAAGGAAGGGATATGGGAATGATTACAAAAGAAAAACCACTGAAGGAATCAGTACATTCAGAGGACTATCTGATATAATGGACATTCTAAATTTTTGAGAGACAGAGACAGAGCATGAGCAGGGGAGGGGCGGAGAGAGAAGGAGACACAGAATCTGAAGCAGGCTCCAGGCTCTGAGCTGTCAGCAGTGTCTGATGTGGGGCTCAAACCCAAGAACGATAAGATCATGACCTGAGTTGAAGTCGGACACATAACCGACTGAGCCACCCAGTCACCCCCAATAGAATGGACATTCTAGCAAAGACAATTATGTTCTATGTTCCTCCATGGAGCAGAACAATTAGGTAGAATTTTTAAGCAAGGGGAGCAAATGATCCCAGTTTGTGTATTAAAAATATATACAAATAGTTATTCCCCTGTCATTCCAAGTGCTGCAGCAAACATTAAGTGTCTATGCCCAGAACACTTTTCAAATGATTTATACATTGAATAGAAGCTACAATGAGGTGGGGTCCAGTAAAGGCCCTAATATCGTCTTTGCTTCTTCATTTTCTCATATGGAGGAGATCCCAAATTTCTCGTCTCCTAAGAATATGAGAGTCATTTAATTTCAACATTCACAAGCCATACCACCTTCTTTTCTGAACCAGCCACAGTGAGCTCTAACAACAGAAAATTCAAATGCCCATAGGCAGGCAACTCATTGTCTGCATCAAATTGAGAATAAAATAATGAAATAGTAGAGAATCCAGTATAGAACTAGTAAGTGCATATACTACTCAAAGGTACTGAAATTACAGTTATTTAAAATACTGTGCCAGGCATAATGGAACGACCAGTTTACAACCCTTGAAATAATCATAGTACAGAATAAAATATGGAAGGATTTTGATTTGTTTTGTTCTATCTCATTTTTGCTGTGGTCATAGATCATAGGAGTTAAGAGCATGGACTTTGAGTCAGAATGACTGGGTTCAAATAACAGCTCAGTCATTTCTAAGTATTTCACTTAATTTCCTTATCTTTAAGACAAGGATAAGAAGTATATTAACCTAACTGGGTTGCTTTGAGAAAATAATGAAATAATATATATTGTATACTTAGAGCAGTGCCTAGAGCTCAGTGAGTATTCAAAAATAAAGCTTTAATTGGAACCATATTCTAAAAGGCACCTTTTTTAGAAACCCCCAAGTGGTTCAGCTTATCTGAGAACACCATTTGCTACATCACAGTCCTTGGAAGACTTAGTAAGTATTGTTAACAAAGAGGTTTCCATGATTAAATAATTTTGAGAAATTATACACACTAATGAAATCATCTTGAAAATTTATAATTACATTAGGTAACTGTCATCACCAACAATGTATTAATTTGGTTTAACCTGTTTGGCCACAAAACCTTAATTCTTTGACACATACATCTAATACCAAAAGATCCAGTCTTCGTATGAATACACCTTGCAAATACCTTCTTGTTAGTTTCCACTTTTCTTTCTTAAAATACTTACTCTTTCACCATTCACACCCACTTGTACTTCCAATAATGAATTTAATCAAATTCTAATGGAATGAAAGAAACTCCTTTCTCCTGAGACCTCAATCTCCCTCAATCTTCTTTCCTCACTAGACATCTTTCCTTCCCCAAGCCTACTACAAAACTTCAAAGCCAGTGTGAGTATCCATTTCTTTTCTTCCCCATTCTTATTGAGAAATAACTGACATATAACATTTTTCTAAGTTTAAGATATATAATGTGCTGATTTGACTCACTGTGTGTGTGTGTGTGTGTGTGTGTGTGTGTTTTAGTATATTTATTTTGAGAGAGAGAACATGAGCGGGGTGGGGGCAGAGAGAGGGAGAGAGAATCCCAGCACAGGGCTCGATCCCGTGAACCGTAAGATCATGACCTGAACCAATATCAAGAACTGGACGCTTCACAGACTAAGCCACCCAGGCGCCCTGATATACTTTATACTGCAAAATGATTGCCACCATGGCATGAGCCGACACCTCTATCCTGTCACGTAATTATCATTGTTTGTGATGAGAACACTGTACTTGGCAATTTTCAAATATTTAATACACAATTGTTAACTGCAACCACCATGTTGTGCATTGGATCCCCAGAACTTATTCATCTTATAACTGGAAGTTAGTCCCCTTTTGATCATCTCCCTGTTTTTCCTACCCCCACAGCCTCTGTCAACCACCATTTCACTCTCTGTTTCTAGGAGTTCAGCTTCTTTAAGGTTCCACATGTAAGTGAGATCAAACAGTATTTGTCTTTTTCTGTCCGACTTATTTCACCTAGCATAATGCCCTCAAGATCCATGTTGTTGCAGAGGGCAGGATTTCATTTTTCTTATGGCTGAATAATATATCATTTATTTATAATAATTATATATATACATGAATCCACTGACATGGTTATATAACCATATACATATATATATATATATACATATATATGTATATATATATATATATATACATATATATGTATATATATATATCACCTTTTCTTTAACCATGAATCCACTGACAGACACAGGTGTCTTGGCTCTTGTGAATAATACTGTAATGAACACTGGAGTGCAAAACCTCTTCAAGATCCTGTTTTCATTTCCTTTGCATATGTACATGGAAGTGAGAGTGCTGGATCATACGGTAATTCTATTTTTAAATTTTTGAGAAACCTCCATACTCTTTTCCATAATGGCTGTACCAACTCATATTCCCACCAACAGTGCACAAGGACTCCCTTTTTCTCCACATCCTACCATCACTTATCTCTCCTGCTTTTGAGGACAACCATTCTAACAGATGTGAGGTGATGTCTCCCTGAAGTTTTGATTTGCACCTGATGACTAGTGATGTTGAACATCTTTTCATGAACCTGTTGGCCATTTGTAGATCTTCTTTTGGTATCTATTTCTTGATTCTGGATCAAGAAAGTCTTAAAGTCTACATACTCCCTGCCTAAATAATCACCTCTTCTGCACTACCGAATATCTAAGGATATCTAGGGAATAGTCCTGCCTTTCCTAAATCCTTGGGCCCTTTACATATCTCTACATGGCCTAATTATTCCAACCATTAACCTACAAGTTATAAAAGACACAAGAATGGTATAAGACACATGGTCCCTGACCTCACAGAGCTTACTGGAGGATCCAGATCTAAACTCAGGTGAGAATCAGAAAGGCTCAAAATGAACAACCCACTTCTGTGACAAATGATCTGAGAGGTCTCCCTCCATATTGAGATTGACTTTCTACATTAAATTTTCAGTGGAAAGTTGACTGAAAAGATTAATAGCATTAATGAGGCAACAGTGACCTCTGTCAGGGTGACCAGTGGGCACGTAAGACCTCCAGGCATTAGTGAGATGGCTGAGTCTGTGCTGCGTGTGGCCTACTGAGAAACATGGAAGGTGTAAATTCCTGTGGGTCTCCATAAATAGCAGTTTCCTCACACTCACCCAAAACTTGCTTTGCTTCCAGAGGCTCAGGAGAAAAACAGTTTCATGACATGGTCTAGAAATCAACTGTGGAATTAACTGGAAATTTTTAGTTTGGAGCCATTAGAATAGAGTTTGGGGTGGTCCAGATTGAACCTGGGCAGTTGCTGTTCAGGTCATCCTGTGAGATTCCCAGTGCTGTGTGACTATGGGGGCTAGTCGTGGGTTGTCAGGACACAGGGTGGACCACACCTGAGTTACAGAGCAGATCAGGCCCTTGAAAGTGACCAGGCTCAACAAAAACTGCCCTTCAGTGAGTTAAGATGCAATAAACAGTCCTGTTTTTCCCCATCACTGGGAGAGCTGCACAGAGTGGAGGAAAACCCAGAACAAGAATAGTCAGGGCTCACTCACTCCACGTGGGACAGTTATTAAATGAACATTTATGAAGCAGTATCACAAGCACTGTTTAGTTCCTGAAAGCTTCCTTGGAGTTGACGTCCCGGTGTCCATTCTACAGATGGAGACACCACAGCTCAGAGGCAGAGGTCAAGTGGTTTACCCAAAATCCCACAGTTCATAAATGGCAGGACTGGGACTCAAACTCACAACCTCCTGGACTCAAATTCCATGCTCTTTTCATCTTCCTAACACCTGACACCTCTGCTTCCATAGGTGGTAGTAGAGAAGTACACTCAAAAATTGAATGTGAAAAGACAGCAAAGGTTTTCCAGGTCTGCTAAACCACCGTGGCAAATGACATTCCAGTGTCTGCCATCAGACGAAAGCTCCCACCTGCTCATGGCTCATGCCATTCTCCAAGTCTGCCCTGTTGTTTGTGACATCCTTGTCTGGAGTAAACTCACCATTCCAAACTCATATCAGACAGTGAAATATGATTCAGCACTAAAAAGAAATGAGCTATCAGGCCATGAAAAGACACAGAGGAGCCTTAAATGAATATTACTAAGTGAAAGAAGCCCATCTGAATAGGCTACGTACTGTATGATTCCAACTCTGTGACATTAAAGGCAAAACTATGGAAGCAATGAAAAGATCAGTGGTCATCGGTGTTGGGGGAGGGAGGGATGAGTAGGCAGAGCAGAGGTGATTGTTAGGGCAGTGAAACTATTCTCTTTGATACTGTAAAGGTGGCTTATGTATCATTATATAATTGTTTAAAAACTTAGAATGAACAACATCAGGTAAACCGTGGACTTGGGGTGACAATAGTGTGTCCATGTAGCCTCATCAACTGTAACAAATGTATTGCTCTGGTGGGGGGATATCAATAGTGGAGAAGGTGTGAGGGTGTGGGGGCAAGAAACCTAAGGAAGATCTCTGTACCTTCCAATTTCACTTTATCAAAAAGTAAAGACTATTCTTTACCCTAGTAAAGAATATACCCTAGCTGTTCACACACCCTAGTTCAACATACCCTAGTTGTTCCAAACATGCTTAAAAATTCTCCAATGACTGACTTGTGTATTTTTTAAATTCAGATTAGTTAAAAATAAAGTTTCACATTCAAAACACAATCATATAGGAGTCACCGCAGAACCTCATCCTCATTTTTTTCTAATTAGAAACTTCTTTAGAGAGAGAGAGAGAGAGAGAGAGAGAAAGAAAGAAAGCAAAGGAAAGATATAAATAAATAAAGAAAAGCAAACTTCTTGCAGTCCCATCTTCTTAGGAACAAGAGGACATTTTGAGAACCCGTTCCCTAGACTAGTCAAGTCTCTCCACAGTCCAGAAGCTGTACATGAACATCCTAGCAAAAGTGAGTTGCTGCTGATGGAACATGACCCAAATAAGGCACCACTGAGAGGTCTATGCTCCCCTTCACAGCATCACCCCAAGCCCCAGGATTAGCAGAAGAGTCTGGGGAGCCCTCCGAGGCAAGTGGGAACACTCACTGCCAGGTGCATGAGGCATCCTGGCCCAGCAGGCATCTGCTTCTTCCACCAGAATATGGATTCTTCTTCTCCTCCCTCCCCATCTACTCCTGGAAAATACCTCCTAATGGCTGTGGATGGTGTCCAGGAGAGGAGAAGGAGGGGGTCACCTTCCTGACCCGACAAGCCATCTGTTCACACCTGGCAGCGTGAGCCTTGATTATCCTCGACTCAGGTTGTATAACTACAGATGTCTCTAATTTTCACAAAGCAAAGGAGCTCTTGTCTGGAATAAATGAGATAGATAAATTAGAGGGGGAAGGGAAAGAGTCAAAGGTGTCTCCCCCTACTTTTCATCTGTGGCAATCTGGCGCTCTAATCTATTGTACAAATGTCTGCACACAGCATGCCAACACTTGCTTGTAAACTCACAGGAGAAAAATCACCTGGAGACAATGAATAATGTCTGTTTCATGCCTTTCGCCCCTAATATACTTTTTGTTTTGAAGGCATCATATGGATTAAGTTAGTAACACCCATCCTCACGTTTTCAAGACGCTATCTCCCCCTAAATCATCTCTTTTTGGAACTTGACAGGTTATCACACCTTGTCTCATTTCATGCTCCAGCTTCCCACGAGAAGATTAGTCTTGCTTCACAAATCACAGGCTCCTCTTCCTGAGTGAAACACCTTCAAAATCATAGCAACTTTCCCCAAGGGGTATCAAAGTTCTTTTGGCCAAGGTCTATGGTGTTCCACAATGGGACTTCACTGTTCTGGAGCACCACGCCTTGAGTCAACTCCTTGGCGGAGGGGATTATAAAAAGAGCCAGAGGAGAATTCACCAAGCCCATGATAACTTCATCTCCTCGTTTAACAGGGTGTCCTCTGGGCAGGGCTCCAGGCAGCCTCAGCCTCCTGAGCCTTCAGAGGGGCAGGCAATGACTGGAGCTGCTCTCCCAGGCCCCAGGCGCAGAGAGAGATGAAAAACAGGCCATCACCATCTTCCAAGTGGTTCTGCGGTTCACAGAGTTCAAGCACAACTTCTTGCAATTTGCCAACTCATTCCAAACGATGGTTAAACCAAACACAACCAGATGCGGCAATATCCGTGCAAACAGACACCACAGAAGAGTCACAGAATTTGAATGCTTCTTCCCAGGTCTGAGATGTACTCTGTACTCAGAGCAGCAGTCTGTCACTTCTGTCTGCTCAACATCCGTTACTTTGTCTTGTGGTAGCACCTCGTTTTCTCCTGGGGGATGGCATCTTAGCTGATACAGTTGGGGTGGAGCCCACCTCATGATTCTAGCACTGAAGGTGAGCATTTGACCAGGGCTAGCCAGTAAGAGGACGCCATCATCCTGGCACAGTGATTAAATCAGGGATAAGCATGTGACCCATGTCTGAGAACTTCATGAACTATCAGGAAAGAGATGTCCCCTTTCCACAAAAGTCTGGATCCGCTGGTAGACACATCTTGCCATCACAGGGTGAGGTAGAGGAGATCCTGTGTGAGAAAGGTGCCCCTGAGGAAGAAAGCACTGACCCAAGTGAGAGACATACACAATGGCATTGATGCCTGGATCCAGCCTTGCCTGAATTCATTGCCGTATTTTCATCCCAAGAATCAATCAACTTCCTTTCTTTCATAAGGCAGTTTTAGCTGGGTTTCTCTCTTGAACCACCAGAGCTCTGATAAACACACTACCCAATAACTTGAAGGAAATAAAAGGTACCAATTGCCCCAAATAAGTCATACAATTGTTTATTTTAAAAGCGTATACTGAACATCTAACCTATGTGAAGTTCTATGTGTGATGTTAGGGACACAGAGACATGACAGAATTCCTTGCCTTAAAGATTTCACAATCTAGTGTCCAATTTGGCAGCCAAATCCAGAGTGTCAAGACTGCAAGTGACAGTGAGGATTCTTGGGTTTGTTTTTATTAAATTACACTGCATGGATTAGCATAAGGATCTAGCAAATTTATATATCTCAGAGCAGTGTGCCAGTATGCAGCCTGTTTTTCTTACACACTTTTGTGACAAGAGCTAAATGCCTATCGAGTAAGTCCTGGAAAGAGGAACACGGTGACCACATGTTGTTTAGGTGTGCACAGAGCCCATTCCTTCTGATAATGACTTTTCGGAACCACCTCCAACACTGCTTGCAGACTTGCTGTGGCTGTCAACTTAGCCAGCCTGTTCCCACTCCCAGACCAAGGCATGGCTATGAGCTACAAGTCTGTCCAATCAATTAGATCACTCCTTCTCAGTCCCCTCGTCAAGTCCTCCCCTCCCTGTGCATGCCTCATGCCTCCTCCCTTTTCCTTCTACACTCAATCCCAACTCACAACTTTAAATTTCACACACTATTATCTCCCATATTACTATCTCCAGCACAGACCTCTCTCCCCGCTGGATCCAATGTCCCACCTGCGTGTCCAAATGCCTACTCCTGATAGTGCCACCGAGGCTCACCCTTAACACACCCAAACCAAGTCCTAGATCCCCACAAACTTTTTCTTTCCTGCAGTCTCTCCCATCTTCAGAAATGCTCAGTCAACAGAAGCCGGCTATCACTGCTGATTCTTCTTTCATACCCCATATCCTGACTTCCTTCAAATCCTAACAGCTCTGCCTTCAAAAGAGACCTAGAACCTGATCACTCCTCATCATTACCTCCACTGACATCACTCTGACCCAGGCCCAACCATCTCCCACCAGGCAGACTGCAGAAGCTTTCTCATTGGTGACCTGGATTCAGCTTTTGTTCCCCTTCAGTGTATTCTCAACACAGCAACCAACAGGTTCTTTTTAAAATGTGAGTCAACACTGTCCCTTCCACCAGGGAACTCTCTTGGAGTTAGCGCAGATTTACTCTGGGACCAGGGCCCAGAAGAGACCGTGCTTTAGCACCTGACTCCAAGATCTTCTGAGCTATCCTTCTACCTTCACTGAGGCTCCATTCTGCTTGTCCTTCAGTCCCATGAGCTCCTCTACAGCTGGTCAATTTCCCCTCTGAGGCTAGTCAGGATCAGTTTCTATCACCTACAACCAAAGACTCATGGCTGATTTAAGGAGCCAACCATCTATGCTCTTACCACAACACCATTTACTGCCATAAATGCTTAGAGATATGGTTGTCTGGTGCCTTGGTGGTCCTCTTCCATGACAGAGGTAAGGTTTGCTGCAAGAAGAGGTGCTTGGAACATAAAATCACACAAAAAGAGTAATGAGAAATGACTTCTGTCTGTGTCTTTCCTGAAATGAACATTGTGTCTTTAAAAAAAAAAAAAAAAAGACCGTGTTAATTTATCAAATGCTTTTCCTTATAAAACGAAGATGTGTGCACAAATATACTAGAACTGCTTCGTAAGATAATGATGAAAAGCCTATTCATGAAGAAACCAGAGTAGATTCACCTCCACATTAGCAAAGAGAATCCAAACATCACCAAGTCTGTTGAGATAAAACATGAAGGATGTGAAAACAGCATGTATGTCTTTAAGCAGATTTATTCCACATTTTACAAAAAGAGAAAGAAGAAGGATATATACTGGAACATTAGCAAAGGTTCTGTCTAGGTAGAAGAATGGTGATATTCATATTTTCTTATTTATCCCTTCATGAATTTTTACAAGTTTCATAGTTAACAGAATTATCTTTATTAAAAGAATAAACAGGGGTGCCTGGGTGGCTCAGTCGGTTGAGCATGCAACTCTTAATTTTGGCTCAGGTCTTGATCCCAAGGTCATTGGATCGAGCCCCACTTGGGGCCACAAGCTGAGCGTGAAGCCTATTTGGGATTCTCTATCCCTCTGCCCTCTCCCCGACACTCTAAAATAAGTAAATAAACAAAATAAAATTAAAATAAAATAAAATAAAATAAAGGAAAGGAATAAATGGTATTCCTGTAGAATTTGAAAAAAAAATTGTATTTTTAAAAAAAGAGAAGAAAATGGTGTGCCCTTTGGTGAAACTTCCCAACTACTAACAGAAAGTCAGAGAAATTAAATGAGATCCTCACCTTCTGAAATGCCTTTCCTTCTGGCAAGCCCCAGAACAATGGCACAGGGAAGGAGAGGAAATAAGAAAGGAGAACAGACTATAGGTCAGCACTTCTCAAATGACACGCAGAAAGTTGTCTGCAACAGGATCACCAGGGCACTTGTTAAAAATGAAGATTCCTGACAGCCATCCCATGCCTGTTGTACCAAAATCTCTGAGGGTCAAGCCCAGGAATCTGCACTGAACAAATTCCCCTGAGTAGATGTGATGCCTGCTAACATCCAAGAACCACTGGAAAGATGAAGGAGGCTACTTCAAGCTCCTTGAGGATTCACCAAGCCTCTGCTTTAATGATTTCAACTGAAATACAAAGCTTAACTCAGTAGAAAGAGAAAAATTCAATCAATCAGAACCATCACCAGGTTTCTACTTTGCTTTCTATTGTGTCCACATAATCTATACCATATGCCAGTAACGTAACATTTGCTATCCCAACCCCCCCCCATAAATCCATCAGCCAGTTGTCGGATAATACAGTGGAATCTTTATTATGAAAGTATACTTGACAAGTTCTAATAATTGATAGTTAACCATGTTTCCCAGAGCAAGACTATCATCAGTGAAAACCCAATCTAACCAATTAGCCCTAAACATATTTGTTGGTCCAACATATTTGTTGGTCCTCTTCCCAGTATTTTAAAAGGACAGCACTTTAGTATTTAATCATTTTGATACTTGCCTGGTCTTCCTCATCTTTTTAGCAGACATTTTTCAGCCAGAATTACCCTCCACACTATTCCATGCCTGGCTGCCTAGATATGCCACATACATTCCCACCTCTGTACTTCCCATGGATGGCCCTCCCTTCTCATGTTTTTCTGGATACTCTCGTTCATGGCCCTGTCCTTTAGGATTTGGCCACCTGGAGCAGAAACCCAGTGACAGTGACTGAACCCAAGAGGCACTGGCTTTTCTCACCCACCAAGGATTCTGGAAGTATACCTCCTGGGACTGGTACAGGTACTCAAGGACATCACTGAGGATACAGACCCCTTCCCTCCTCCTGCTCCACTCTGCTTAACATGTAGCTTTGTCCTTGTGGTTCTAAGATGGAAAACCCACCCCTGAGCATCACGTGTGCATTTCAGACAAAACGATGGAGATGAAGGATACGGGCAAAGGTCTGTATACTAGCTACCCAGAGAGAGGGAGAGAGAGAATCCGACAGGCTCCACACTGTCAGGACAGAGATGGACGTGGGGCTCGAACCCACGAACCATGAAATCATGACCGAAGCCAAAATCAAGAGTTGGACACTTAACCAACTGAGCCACCCAGGCATCTCTCTTTTTGTCTTTTTTAAAAAGAAAAAAAGAAAAAAGGTTATCATCCAGCAATTCCACTTCTGGGGATAGATCCAAAGGAAACACAATCACTATGTCTGCACCCCTGTGTTAATTGCAGTATCATTTAAGATAGCCAACACATGGAAATAACTTAAGTGTCCATCAACAGACAAATGGATAAAGAAAATGTGGTATATATGCATAATGGGTAATTTTTTTAATTTAAACGTTAGTTAATACACAGCATAATACTGGTTTCAGGAGTAGAATTCAGTGATTCCTCACTTAGATACAACACCCAGTGCCCATCACAAAAGTGCTCTCCTTAATGCCCATCTCCCAACCACTTCTATCCATTAACCTTCAGTTTGTTCTCTATCGTTAGGAGTCTCTCATGGTTTGTTTCCCTCTCTTCTATTTTTCCCCCTTCCTATATGTTCATCTGTTTTATTTTTTAAGTTCCACATTTTAATGAAATCACATGACATTTGTCTTTCTCTGAATAATTTATTTTGCTTAGCATAAAATACTGTACCTCCATCTTGCAAATGGGAAGGTTTCATTCTTTTTGATGGCTGAGTAATATTCCATCGTGTGTGTGTGTGTGTGTGTGTGTGTGTGTGTGTGTGTGTACGTGTGTGTACATACATACATACACCATATCTTCTTCTTTTTTTTTTTTTTTTTTTTTTTTTTTTTTTTTTTTTTCACCATATCTTCTTTATCCATTCATCAGTCGATGGATGTTTGGGCTCTCTCCATTGTTTGGCTATTGTTGATAATACCGCTATAAACGTTGGGGTGCATGTACCCCTTCAAATCCATATTTTTGTATCCTTTGGGTAAATACCTAATAGATGCACAATGGATGATTCTTCAGCCATAAAAAAAAGGGAAATACTGCCATTCACACCAACATGGATGGACCCTGAGAGCATTAAGTGAGTCAGGCAGAGAAAGACAAATACTGAATCATTTCACTTACATGTGAAATCTAAACAAATTCACAGATAAAGAGATGACATCTGTGGTTGCAAATGGCAGGGGTGAGAGGTCGGGGAATTGGGGTAAAGGTGGTCAGAAGGTACAAAACTTCAGTTATAAGACACATAAGTCCTCAAGATATAATGTATAACATGATAACGGAAGTTAACACTGCTGTATGTATGGTGAAAATTACTAAGAGTAGATCCTAAAAGTTTTCAACACAAGGGGGAAAAAATTGTAACCATATGAGGTAACGGATGGTAACTAAACCTACTGTGGTCATCATTTATATATATATATACACACACACACATATACATACACTGGATTCATTCTCTGTCTCTCTCTATATATATGTTGGGTCATTATATTACACACCTTAAACTTACACAGTGTTGCCCATCAATTCTCTTAATAAAACTGGGGGAGTGGGGAAGCTTCCTGGGAGCCATTCCTTTTTCATCCAATGGCCAGAAAAATGTAACACTGCCATCCAAGTTGCAAGGGGACTAATTTGTTAGCTGGAGGTGATTAGTAAGAAAATATGGCAGAAAGGGGCACCTGGGTGGCTCAGTGGGTTAAGCATATGGTTTCGGCTCATGTCATGATCTCACAGTTGGTGGGTTCAAGCCCCACGTCAGACTCTGTACTAACAGCTCAGATCCTGGAGACTGCTTCAGATTCTGTGTCTCCCTCTCTCTCTGCCCCTCCCTTGCTCATACTCTTTCTCTCAAAAATAAACAAACATTTAAAAAATTGTAAAAAGGAAAAAGAAAATATGGGAGAAATAATTCAGAGGTGGCAACTAGCATTTTCTGCCACAAATATCATACTCGAATCTGCAATGAAAACTCTTTGGACTTCTTTTTCCAGAAAGATCTTCCCTACTACAAAAATTCCTCAGCGTTCACTACCTGTTCTCCCATAAGGAACCCATCCCTGATAATGAATCTGATATAGGCACTACCCACACAAATAGTCAGCATGAACCTCAATGTGTAAACTTACACGTTAATAGAGGCCTATTGTAAACTTACAAAATAATCTTATTCCAATTTCTTGAATTCAGATTCAACCTGACTCTTGACTTCATCCGCATGGGTATCAGTCACTATGTGAAGTTAAGGACACTCCTAAGACACAAAGACACAAGACTTGTGAGTTACTATGAGTCATTCAACATAATACAGTTCCCACTGGCATTCCTGTTGTCCAAGCCCAGTCTACTGCACTGGCTTGGGAACACTATAATGCAAGTCACATGTGGCTATTCTCACGGAGTGGGAATTCTCACGGAGGTAAGAGCACAGAGCCAGCCTCACTGAGGGTGCTCAACCATTACTTCCTCTGACACTCTGCACCACCACAGAGCAGGAGATATGCCCCATTGTTCCTTTACCCACCTCTGATTTTTCTGGGGGTAGGGGAGGGCCCAGAGTCTCACAAAAATCCCTTTCTGTTTCCCTCAATGTGATGCAGCAGCAAATTCTTTCCCATCTGCTCTGCTCTCCCATGAGCCTACCACTTGGGAAAAGTAAAGGAAGCAAAAGATGGGTCTTAAAGTCAGCCTCTGAGTTAAGATCTGTAGAAGCCTAAGAGGGACTTACCTACCTGTGCAGAATACGTAAGGAAAAAATGCAGGAGGGGAATGAAAACACATCTCTTAACATAGTTTCCTGAGACATCTGTAGGACTTGTATCCATATCCAGGGAGAAGTTCCCACTCTTTATAAGACACTTTGGTCTTTCACAGCTAACATGATGTCATGACACAGGAGCCTGCTCAATCCATGTTTATCCCATGATATTAAACTGGTCACCCAAACTTCTGCTCAGTCACATGAGCAAGAAATGAGGAGCCTATGTATAGCATCTGAAGATGGTTAGGCCTCTATTAATTTGATAGGGAGGTCTTTGGTGCACATTTTCTCAGACTCAGCTGTAAGCAACAGGCAATGTCATAAGTAGAGGCTGCAAATCTTAAACCCAGTGAGCACTGATTAAGAGAATGGGGAGAAGGCATTGAAAACCAAAACCAAGATGTGAAAACAAACACAGGCCAGGTCAACTTTGTTGTACAGAGAAAAAAGCACGTGGATTTCAGAGGTCAGAAAGACCTGGCTTTAAACCGCAGCCTGTGAATAAAATGCTGAGCCTCTCTGATCCCATTTTCTCATCTGTGAAGTAAGGAGAAAACCTTGAGTGTTTCCAAACAGCATGTGTTACCTGGCTCAAACGAGGGTGGACAGCACAAAGACTGACATAAGAAAGCAACACAGGGCCCACTGACCAGGAGTTGGTAGATTCTACAGGAAATATTTATTTCCCCTTCTACTTTTCCTTCTCCTATGATTTACTCTGAACTTGGGCTCCTATTCAGCACAGAACACAGTCAAAATGACTGCCTTTCGATTCAATCTTTCTGATTAACACTTTAAGTATCAGAACCAGCATTTCCCATTGAGATGAACCCAACAGTCATCAATAGAGTAATTCCTCCTATCTCTGGGCACTTTCCCTTGGATGTTCCAGAACCTCCTGAAAATCACCTCTAAAATTAACCTGAGTTTAATTAAGCATCCTCTTCATCAAAACCCTCTCCTTGAATTCTCCTTATGTCTCTTGGTTCCCCCTGGCTTCAGAAACATTCACGTGGGTTTTCTCCCAGCCCCAGGCACTAGGCCTGCCCATTTTTTCCTTCCTAAAATGTTGCCCTGTTACCCATTCTGCTCATTTCCTTCTACCACATCCTGAGTACCCAATCCCTTCACCTCATAACTACAGTGTTGCCAAAGCTTCTTCATCGCTTTGCTCATAATGACGCCTGATTCGAGAACTGTCTTTCACCATGTTCAAGTCTTTGCACCTCGTCAGAACAAAGGAACAGTGTCTTTTATGTTTCCTCTGCATCTACCAAGTGCAAGAGCATTTGGTGCCTCAAAAATACCTGATGGGTTGGTATCACTGTTCGACCCGTGTGATGTCAGAAATGCACTGCAACTGGGGAGCTGGGCTTGTAGGAAGCAGTGCTTTTGGTTTGCATCACGGTTGTTCCGGAAGTTTGTTCACTAGGCCAGAAGCACACCTTCCAAA
This sequence comes from Panthera leo, assembly GCF_018350215.1. Classification (NCBI taxonomy): domain Eukaryota; kingdom Metazoa; phylum Chordata; class Mammalia; order Carnivora; family Felidae; genus Panthera; species Panthera leo. The sequence continues at coordinate 10,073,656 of NC_056691.1, forward strand.
TAATGCATTCTTTTCTTTTTTTTTTTATGAAGAATGTTTTGTAATTTTTATTTGCAAATTCCATATTTTTCCCTATTTTATTTTTTTATGCAATTTATTGTCATACTGGTTACCATACAACACCCAGTGCTCATCCCAACAGGTGCCCTCCTCAGTGCCCATCGCCCACCCCCCATTAACCCTCAGTTTGTTCTCCCTTTTTAAGAGTCTCTTATGCTTTGGCTGTCTCCCACTCTAACCTCTTTTTTTTTTTTTCCTTCCCCTCCCCCATGGGTTTCTGTTAAGTTTCTCAGGATCCACATAAGAGTGAAACCATATGGTATCTGTCTTTCTCTGTATGGCTTATTTCACTTAGCATCACACTCTCCAGTTCCATCCACGTTGCTACAAAAGGCCATATTTCATTCTTTCTCATTGCCACATAGTATTCCATTGTGTATATAAACCACAATTTCTTTATCCATTCATCAGTTGATGGACATTTAGGCTCTTTCCATAATTTGGCTATTGTTGAAAGTGCTGCTATAAACATTGGGGTACAAATGCCCCTATGCATCAGCACTCCTGTATCCCTTGGGTCAATTCCTAGCAGTGCTATTGCTGGGTCATAGGGTAGGTCTATTTTTAATTTTTTGAGGAACCTCCACACTGTTTTCCAGAGTGGCTGGACCAGTTTGCATTCCCACCAACAGTGCAAGAGGGTTCCCATTTCTCCACATCCTCACCAGGATCTATAGTCTCCTGATTTGTTCACTGTAGCCACTCTGACCAGTGTGAGGTGGTATCTCAGTGCGGTTTTGATTTGTATTTCCCTGATGAGGAGTGATGTTGAGCATCTTTTCAAGTGCTTGTTGGCCATCTGGATGTCTTCTTTAGAGAAGTCTATTCATGTTTTCTGCCCATTTCTTCACTGGATTATCTGTTTTTCGGGTGTGGAGTTTGGTGAGTTCTTTACAGCTTTTGGATACTAGCCCTTTGTCCGATGTGTCATTTGCAAATATCTTTTCCCATTCCATTGGTTGCCTTTTAGTTTTGTTGATTGTGTCCTTTGCAGTGCAGAAGCTTTTTACCTTCATGAGGTCCCAATATTTCATTTTTGCTTTTAATTCCTTTGCCTTTGGAGATGTGTCAAGTAAGAAATTGCTGCAGCTGAGGTCAGAGAGGTGTTTTCCTGCTTTCTCCTCTAGGGTGTTTGACAAAGCAGGAAAGAGTATCCAATGGAAAAAAGACAGTCTCTGTAACAAATGGTGCTGGGAGAACTGGACAGCAACATGCAGAAGATTGAAACTAGACCACTTTCTTACACCATTCACAAAAATAAATTCAAAATGGATAAATGACCTGAATATGAGACAGGAAACCAATGCATTCTTTTCAAAATAAATGTACCTTTCTTTTGTTTAACAATCGATTCACATTAACTTTAAAAAACAAATCTCCTGGGGTGCCTGGGTGGCTCAGTTGGTTCAGCTCCTGACTTCGGCTCAAGTCATTGATCTTGTGGTTCATGGGTTCAAGCCCCACATCGGGCTCTGTGCTGAGAACTCAGAGCCTGGAACCCGTTTCAGATTCTGTGTCTCCCTCTCTCTCTCTGCCCCTCCCCCACTTGAGCTCTGTCTCTGTCCTTCAAAAATAAACAAACATGTAAAAAAAATTAATAAAAAAATAAAAATAAATAAAATGTGAAAATGGTACTGCTGAAAAAGTCAGGTTCTCCCAAAAACATGGGCATAGTTTCACTTCTTCATCTCCTTTTGTCCCTCAACACAAAGTCTGACCAACTTCGTTATCTACTTCATGTAATGTTTCAGAGAAAAATATTTGGGGAAGTTTGCTCTGTAAACAGTACTTTGTGAACAACTTTAAAAAAGAGCTTAATGTCTATCCATAAACACCTCCTCTGTGATTGCAACAAGGGTCACGGTTGTAAACAGTTTATGGTCAATTACTTGATCAACAGTTCTTGAAATAAAAGGTATCCTGGTCCCTTTTTGTGCCTCTGCACACCACAGAATGCTCACTTCCTCGGCAGAAAAATGCCTTTTAACCAACTGCAGAAAGACTTGTTCACAAGTGTTTCTAATTCAGCTAAACATCTTGATAGGAAATATCATAAATTATATGTATAAGCCTGTCAGTACAAGTTTCAACAGGAGTAACATGAGTTCAGTTTGAAATAAAATGAAAACTTCAGACCCATTTTTGAACTTGCTACCCTAAATTTTAATCCAAAACCCATTTGTGTAGAAAGAGAAGGCAAAATACTAGTCCTCTTGGATAAAAACCTACCACTGAAAAAGATGCTCAAGGTACAGTCAATGTATTTTTCATATTTTTCCGGTCACTAGAGGAAAAATACGCAAAAGCACATAAATGTTAACATGGAAAACCAGATCCAGCAAGACCTTCGGTGTGCCTAAGTATCACTGCATTACTTAAGTTCAGGCTTGGCTTCCATTAAAGGGATCCTTTGGACTTTCTCCATCCTAGACAATTAGATAAGGGTCACCAAAGGGCAACAGTGTGACCCTACTGAACACTAAATATGGAAAAAGGAAGGGACAGGCTAGATTAAGACTGATGATCTTGAATATTAATTCCTTTTTCAAATTTATTTGCATTAACACAGCACAGTCAGCATATAGGAATCTCTCTCTTTGTTGCCGGACTGTCTAGAAAGAAAAGGAGCATAAAAACAGCTGCTTCTATAGAGCAAATTCAACTTAACCAAAAAAGCAGTGTAAACACAGGAAATACACACTTTCTCTTTTTGGTTCCTAGTGCAAAGTTGACATGCTTCTTTTTATTTATGCATGAGGTAAACAAGACTTCCTTCAACTCCCTATTCCTAGAAAAATAAAGCTATATAAATGAATTTCTTTTTTTTTTTTTTTTAAATTTTTTTTCAACCTTTTTTATTTATTTTTGGGACAGAGAGAGACAGAGCATGAACGGGGGAGGGGCAGAGAGAGAGGGAGACACAGAATCGGAAATAGGCTCCAGGCTCCGAGCCATCAGCCCAGAGCCTGACGCGGGGCTCGAACTCACGGACCGCGAGATCGTGACCCGGCTGAAGTCGGACGCTTAACCGACTGCGCCACCCAGGCGCCCCTAAATGAATTTCTTTTTTAAGATGTAATGAAAGAAAGGTTCAGATTGACAGGTTGTGACCAAACAGAATTTCTCTTCCACTTTCACTCACAGACAAAACCTAGCTTAGAAATCATTTGGGGGCCATTAAACTAAAGGGCTAAGATTATATAACCAAAAAAATCCATCCAAGAAGATTCAGTATAATTGATCCCAATATTTTCCTTCTTCAAAAGAACAGTTTACATTAACTTTGGAATTCCAATCCCACAAGTTCAATGTAACCATATGGACCACAGCCCAGATAACCATGGAAATTAGATTTGACCTTAATTATATAATGTTTGTTGCATGTAGAGTAAAAACTCATCAATTAAGATTTCATTGGCATCTAAACCACAGTTGGGGGTGGGGACTGAAATGTACTGTAAAATACCTATTACACCCTGTGTGATTCTATTTCTGTGACATTCTTGAAAAGGCAAAACCATAGGAACAGAACACACATCAGTTATGGCCAGACGCCAAAGAGGGGGAAAGACAACTGACCACAAAAGGGCAGGATGGAACTTTTTTGGGGTGTGGGAACTGTCCTATGTCTTTGTGGTGACAGTGAAGTGAATGAACACTTTTGTCAAAACTCCTGGATCTATAAACCCTCATAATGTATGAAAATCAGACCTTAATAAACCTGGCTTTCAAGAGCGTCTATTGAGAAAACAAGTATTGACAGTATTAATAGATTATAAAAGAAAAAATTACCCAAGTTTCTCGAGCAGATAAGAAACAGTGCTTGCATACTAATCGTGCAATTCACTGAAAAGTGAGCGTAAGGAACAAAGATTAGACTATTACTGATACGTGCTGATGGCGATGCTCCCTTCACGAAGGAACTCTGCCAACAACCAGTGATAAACGTAATCTCCCTTGGCGCACATAACTGGAAGTGAAGATAATTTCAATTTAGAATACACTGCAATTGGGGTGCCTGGGTGGCTCCATCAGTTAAACGTCAGACTCTCGAGTTTGGCTCAGGTCATTACCTCACAGTTCTCGAGTTCAAGCTCCACATTGGGCTCTGTGCTGCCAGTTCAGAGCCTGCCCGGGACTCTCTCTCTCCCTTTCTCTGCCCCTCCCCAGCATGCTCTCTCTAAATAATAAACATTTTAAAAAATTAAATAAAATTCACTGCAATCAAGTTTAGCTTTTCCTCACTTGCATGAATCAGTGGGGTCTTAGTGTATGCCAGAAGTTGGCAAACTTTTTCTGTAAATGGGCTGAATGGGTAATTTTGCAACTATCCACCAAAAGAGCCACAGAAAATAACAAAGGAATGAGTGTCACTGTGTTTTCAGAAGACTTTATTTATGGACAGTGAAATTTGAATTTCACCTCATTTTCATGTGTCACAAAATTTTCTTCTTTTGGTTCTTCACAGCCTGTTAAAAATATAAAAACCTTTCTTAGTTCCCAAGCTGTGCAAAAAACAGGCAAGGCCTAGAGTTGACCAAGGCTATTCGTGGTAATCATAAGGGCTTCTTGGATGCACAACTCTCTCAAGCACGATGAACTTCTTTCTGTTAAGGCTGTCCACCCCAAGAGCCACTGTTGTAGAATCACAAAACTGTACACATACACAACTACCCAGCTCACCTTGGCTTAAATATCAGAGAAGACAAAAGGTGAGGAGCCTCTAGAAACATATGGACCATGAAAAAGACATTCTGTAAAAAAAGGAAGCAAAAAAAAAAAAAAAAAGAGTGGATCCACACCCTTCCAACCAAGGGTTTTCAAATTCTAAACTAAAAATGCCTAAGGAGAGCAGGTCTGCTTTGCCTGCCTCCCCCGCCCAGGGTAAGGGCTTAATGTCACCTGTTTGAGTAATGAATTGCTGATGTTAATATTCTTTCAAACAGTGTTTAGACTGACTATAACTTATGAACATGTATTTTTAGATATACAAGATGGTTTGGGAGGGGTTGAGGGGGGGAGGGTTCTGTCCTAGTGAGGACAGGAACAGGGCACATTTATCCGAAACACATTTGTGTGATGGAAACATTTCCAGCTGCACGAATGCTGTAACATCTACACCCAAATTAGCTCAGGAGTCAACACATCTCGTTTGGTTATTACATTTATTGCATCTATTATCTACAAATGAAATACAGCTGCGTCGTCAGTATCCCCGCAGCCAAGCATCTGCTTAATGAGCTTGCAAGGTAGGGCAGATCGGGAGCACATGGCCGACAACAAATCGGGGAAACACAATCCTCCGGCCCTGGACAGACACTGCCCAGCTGAAATCCCTTTCCTTTATGGGCAGCAGGAGTCATATTTTAAGAGACTCTCATCAGGTATTTATCCTAAACACAAGCAGCAGTACATTCGATTTATTTGCTAAATAGAAATTGGGTAAGTCTGGCGTCCAAATCACAGTCACCACTTTGCCCGCCCTGCTTACAGTCCAAGGTCACTTGGGTTGCCTTGGGGCATGGGAGGTTTGGGGAGGGGTGGGGGGTGGGGCGGACACGAGGCCGAGGACAAGAGCCACATTTCCAGCTGCGCAATGCCCAGTCTGACGTTTTGACAGAGTCTCTAATCTTTTTCACATTTCTTTCTACAGGACGGGATGGGGGAACCAGATGCTCCCGGTCTCCCTGCAAGTTTTTTGGATTATGTTTTTTTTAAGAGAGATGAGGCTGGAGGCCTGGGTCCAGGCAGAGTCAGAGTTGGGAATTGTCTCCATACTTCGACCAGGCAAAAAAACCTCCAAGGATCTCCCCCATTGCCAGTATATATTTTATAGGCACTGGGTAGACACCTGTTTTCAATCACACCTTCACATCAGAGGAACCCTCGAGGAGTGGCCTGCAAGCACAGGCCTGGCTGAGAGCAAAAGCAACAGTTGCCTGCCCAGGGCTGTCTTTTCTGTTTGCTTTGTAAATGATTTCTGAGCCACGTGTGGGAGAAAGGCCTGCCCGGGCTCTTGCTGACATCATGCGTGTGGAACTCGAGTCTCGCCGTAGGAATGCTACAGCAGCGGACATGTGTTTAAGCCGCTGGTCAGCCGGGGTCTTCCTCATTGCAAATGGATTTGGGCTCATAAACTACGGGAGATTAGTTTTAAGCCCTCACAGTAGACCTTGCTGAGCAGACTCCAGGTGACATGAAAGGCAAAGGAGAGGCAGCAAGCCGAGCCCAGCCCCACACCCCTTCCAGATGTCTGGACTCAGAACCCAGGGTGTGGAGACGGACGTCCAGGGAGGTTGGATTGCGAAGATGTAGCCAGGGCTGGTCCCATCTAATGGCACCATGGGTAACATGCCTCCTCCCAAAGCAATTCACTGAAAACCAAAACCTTTCCTCTCAAGGTCTAGATGGGATTGCCATCAAGGAGCCAGGCCTCTGCCTCTGGTGGGATCTGAACGCTAAAGCACACAATGAGAGACTCCCTAGCCATCAAGTCTCTGAGGATCAGGGAATACGATTAAATTACCTTTGCCCAGATTTAAAGAAACCTGGGTTCACGTCTCACTTTCTAGGTCTCTGACCGAAGAGAAGCCAACTTTATGATGTCTACCCGAGTACACTAACGTCAATTCCTTACTGCAGACTTTCCATAAATGGGGAGTCTAGGGTGCGCTTGGAGCTCTCAGACTCCCTGAACAGATCCCAGCAGAAGTTGGACTTGCATTACGTGCCATGACATGTGGGAGCTTGGGGGGTGGGTTACCCTTTCCTTCTCCCCACCTTCCAAACTCTCCTGTTGCCAAACCCTGGACTTGACCATCTCTGTTCCCCACAGTGGAACTCAGCTTCTCAGCTTCTATACCGGAAAGCCTCAGATAAACCCATCCTGTACTTGCCTGAGAAGAGCTGAATAGGACCTTTACAGTAGACCAAGAGAACGGCTGACGTTCAATAGTGAACACGATTATAGCTTCAACCTTCAACCATAGGTGGAAGGGGACATGGAGAGGGAGTCCAAACCTGTCCTGATAGCTTTTTGTGGGTCCCATGTCATCTTTTAGAGAAGTCAAGGACAAAACATTATCAGAGACTCAATTTGAGAGCGGTCAAGACAGGAAAACACGTACATGCTAAAAGCCCCTGAACCAAACAAAGCATCTTCGCCATATCGAGGTCTTCCTCTTGCAATCCTTCCGGACTCAGGAGGGCCGGAGAGTCAACAAGCGGCAGTATTGGAAGGGGTAAGTGAGAGACCTGCCACCCGGATACCCCAAATCCAGATGCTACAGCAGAAATGACTGCTGCTGCCACCTGCTCTCCGCCTCACTCTTTCAGATGCTTCAGAATGCTTTCAGCTTTGGATGATTTAAGCCATTTTCCCTTCCCCATCCCCCACCCCAGTCTTTCACTTCTCTTCCTTGCTCCCACCAAGGAAGAGGAGGACCCGAGCCTGGGATGGATGAACTATTGATCGTCTGCGTCCACCACCCCCCAGAATTCCTATGGTGAAACCTAACCCCCAGTGTGATGGCACTAGGAGGCGGGCCTTTGGGAGGGGATTAGGTCCTGCATGGGACTAGTCCCCTTAGAAAAGAGACCCCAGAGAGGTCACTGCAAAAGGACACTGTCCGTGAGCCAGAATGTGCAGTGTCACCGGTCATTGAATCTGCCAGTACCTTGACCGTGGACTTATCCTCCAGAACTGTAAGAAAATTTCAGTTGTTGGTCAGGCACCTCAACTACAATATTTCTGTTACAGCGGCCTGAACGGACTAAAATAGGAGGCGAACGTGGCAACTGAGCTGATGGGAATTGAGCCCCTAGCATTAGAATCTGCCTTCTCTGCCCAGGCTTCCCTCATGCTCTTCTTGGCAGGGTTTCATTTTGGTTTTGCCCAAAATGGGAAAGAAAAGCTCCACGCCAGAAGGCTCAGTAAACTTGAGAGGCCATGGCTCAGAGTAAAGTATGTATGTGGTTTTCACTGACACCCATTTTCAAAGCGTCGGTTACTGATAGCAAAACACCCACACGGTTTACATTCCTGCTCACAAAGGGTTTCACACATGAAACCCATGGTGTTTTCCTTCCTATTATCATCTTTTCATAGCATGTAATCCCACTCAACTTTAAAAAAAGTTATTTTGCCTTCATTTGATCTGTCATCATGGGGTGGTTTTGCTTCTCTCTCACACACCAAAGCAACCCCTCCTTTCTCTCTCTCTCACTACACACACACACACACACACACACACACACACACACACACTTCAATGTGGGCTTGCCCTTCAAAAGCCAAAAACAACAAGATCAAAAAGTTGTTAGTGGAGCAGATGTCAAGTGGTCCCCCTGGACTCCTACTTAACCCCTTCCAGAGATCTGACTGGACCCTGACAAGGAATTGATTTGGTGAGGAAAGCAGAGGGCTTGGTAAACATGGCCCCACCTCTCCTTATAAATCTCCAAAAGGACGGCCTGCCATGATTCTACACAACTTCCATCTTCTCCCAGGGAAATGTGCACACAAACTGCTTATCAAAAGGACACTTTAACTGTGAACATGCTTTGCTAACTGGGGTTGTTTATGACTCAACGTAATAAAACTTGATGTTGCAAACTGGAAGCATTTTCCTTGTTTTGTTTCCTTAGACCTTCCTCTCTTCCTACTCTAGAATTGTTACCTAAAACCAGGTGTGTGAAATGTATGAGTGGAAGTTAAGCAATCGGGGCCTTTTATGTACATGACAGAGATATATGGGGAATTTTAAGACCTAATGATTACAAATGGGCAGGAAATTAGCATGAAGGGACTTTTCCTTATCTTACCTCTAAACACAGCATGTATCACCGAGATATCATATTAGACTGGGGCCATATTGAGATGATCTGTAACTCTTTCATACAGTTAAAAAAAAAATTGCCAGCTGTTGTGAAGGTCCTCACCGGCATCATCTCAAATTGCAGCTCTTTCCAAAACTAGGGGGTTATTAACCAAGTTGCATATATACAATTAGAGGAAAAGATGGCCATTTTATGAAGGTGCTTTGTTGGAACAAGCTTCCCAAATACCGACAGTAATCAGAATGATCAAGTTATTTTCCTAAAATCAGATAACTTTGGCTTCAAATGAGTGACCACTTGGTGAAGTAGCAACTATGTTTCTAAGTAAAATATGCACTGTGACGTAGCATGGGACCGATTTCCAATCCCCTGAACCAAAAGTTCTGTGGTCACTGCATAGCCCTCAAAGATGTAAGCAACCTCCTTGCCTTAAAAAAAGAAAGTCACCTTCCATGTGGCTTTAGATTCATGCTCTTTTTAATCAAAAGCATTTGATGGTCACTAATTGCATGTTTGTCACAAACTCCAGGCTGTTTCAAACAAGGTTCTTTGAACTGGAGGATCATGTTCAAGTGCACTTCCAGTCGACACTGGGTTTTATTGTGCTTTTACTCCACCTTTTCCCCAGTGTCAAGCGATTCAGGTTGCAAAGGGGCTGAAAAGCGTCAGCAGTAGGAAGTCTGTGGGGGATGATGGACAGTGGGGTTTGTAACTTTCCAAGATGTGGGCTGCCATATTTCAGGGGGCAGGCCCCAATGACAGGTCTGCTTTCATTTACTTGTGCATGAATGCTTTGGTCCCGGAGCTCAGTTATGGAGTTTGACATCTCCCGAGGTGCTCCAGAAAGCCATTTTCAGGCCAAAATGGGCCAAATGACAACTTAATCATAACCAGGAGATGCGGCATGACGATGCAGTCGGCCACCATGAGCACCCCTTTCCTGAAACCCAGTCTGCCACCACTGGTCTTTGTTGGAGGCAGAACATAAGCCCGTAGGAGCAAGACTAACATGAAAGAGGCCACAACAGTGCAACAGAAAGGTACGAACCACCCACACGTAAGGGAGACTACAACCTAGAATCCTGGGTTCTGTCCTAACACCAGGCCATGTCACGTTCAGTGTCTGCCGTTCCCTTAGCCAGACCTGTGGCAAACAGCGAGCATGGCCACTGATGATGACAGTAACAGCGCCCTACAGCTTCTGTCCTCTGTGCCTCTGCTCAAGCGCATTCCTCCTCCTGGAATCCCCTCCTCTTTCTCCTGTCTAAATCCAACCTGTATGTCTAGGTCCCAGCTCTCTCCCAAGACCTTTCTTAACATCACCCACATGTCCTCTGGGGTCTCTTTCTCCTCAGGGGCATGGTTAGACTTGACCCAGTGCCTAGTTCCCTATCTTGGGTTGGCATGAAGTTCTCCTCCCGATAGCCACCAGTTCCCATCACTCAGATCTTCCCACTTCACCCTCCTGGCTGTGCACTGCCTCCAGGATATCTCCATCCTGCCTCACTTAGAGCCAGAACATACAACTCAGTCCAGTAAACATATGTTCATGAAGCATTTAAGCACATCTGTAGGCATTACTGTAGGTTCAGCAGTTCTCAGGGAAGAATTACATTCAGAAGCATGCAACCTTGGGTTCCTCCTGGCTCCAAGTCAAGCTCTCTCTCCTTCCCTCCTTCCTTCCCCCACTCTTCCCCTGTCCCACAACCAACACATTTTTTGCTTTCTCCTACACAGGGCAATTCATTCAGGACACCTGTGATCCCAGTTTCCACCCACAATTATTTGTCAAGAATCTTGGAAAAGTAACATTCTTGAAAGAGAAAGCAATTACCCTGAACAAAATTCCTCTGAAAACCATTTTTACCACTGTGTTGCCTTCAGATTGAGTATCCCTCCCAACGTCCCATGTTGTATGCCTGTATGCCACTGACCTTTATCTAACAATATATCATCTATTTTGTATCTGAGCTTTTTATACGTGCATCTTGTGCTTCTGTTATTTTCAGAGTTCTGGGAAGTACAAACCCTGCACACTCATTTTTGTATTTCTTTAGAGTACCTAAAGCACATTGTTTTAGCCCTATAGGATTCTCAGAAATTTGTGGAATTGTACCAAAGTGTAAAATGGTGCATCATTCTTCCCAGTAACCACCAAATAGTTGAGTTTTCTTAAAGTGGCATTCTTAGAAAGTAAGCTCAAATACCACCCACCACCACTGCCATATAATTAGAATCCAAATAGAACATAGATGTGGTTTGGAGAAACTAGTCAAATATGCTATTAAAAACAATAATAAAGTTTTTCATTTCAAATAATTCATATTTCAGATTCAATCTAAATCTAATTATCCTCTATGGTTTAATATTCCCTCCACAAGTTTTTTAATTGACCTTTAATTTCTTTATGATAAACACTTCTATTTATATATTTTATATAAATTTATATATATGATATATATGATATATATTATATATTTACATACCTAAAAACATGAGTATCTGAAGTTTTTCTGCTATATGTTGTTTCCACTCATTCTTACTTACAATGACTTTCTCCCTAAAATGTTTAGTGAATAATGACAGTAAGTTGCTTATTTTGCTAAATGGAATGAAAGTGGTTTTCTCAAGGCAGGATTTACATTTGCTTCTATCAGAAGATTGGGGTAAGGGGACCTACTATATTGTTACTACTTTAAACTGAATTCTTAGGTGTTGGTCAGACCATGCAAGTAGTGTGAATTTAGGCTGCAAATACGACTGAGGGGCACTATGGTTACAACTTCTCAGGAATTTTTATTCTTCTTCCTCTGCTGAACAATTGAGAAATTTCCTTCCAGTTCCCAGTGGAGGGATGTGAGGTAGATTGGGAGCAAGGTTTGTTTTTAGTTCCTCCTAACGCTGAAGGTCAACAGGTCCCAAGCAGGATAATTAAAAAGGAACCCCCATTGAGGTACTTCAGAACACCTAAGTCTAAAGGAAGATCTTAAAAGCAATCAGAGAAAAAAGACTAATTGTATTCAAGGGTGTGGCCGTTTGGCTGAAAGCTACAAAGGAGGCTGAACAAAAGTAACCTATGTTCAATGTTCTGGAAGTCAAAAAATTGCCAACCTCAAATTCCATACCTAACAAACTATCCATGAAGAATGAAGCATGAAGAATGAAGACACTTTCAGGCAAACAAAAACTTAGAGAACTTGCAACTAGCTTAAGTAAATTCTAAAGGATGTAATTCAGGTAGAAGTAAAGTGATTCCAGATGGCAGATTAGAGATACAGCAAGAATGAAAAGCAAAGAATATAACAAATATATGGGTAAAGTTAAATGAACATGAGTCATATTAAATAAAAATGATAATATCTTTTGATAAAAAATAAAATATCCAATCATAGTATATAATTCAGGAATAGGGTAAATGGAGTTAATGTCTTCTAAAGGACTTTTTCTTGTTTGAAAAGAAGATATGGATTGATTTACCTTAGTAAATGAAACATGAATATACTAATTTCACAACTAATCACTACAAGAGCAGAGAGAGTCTAGTAAAAGATAAAATGAAAACATGAACTCAAAAAGGCCAGTGAAGAAAATAAGAGAGACATATCGTGGCTCAGTCAGTTAAACCTCCAACTCTTGATTTCAGCTCATGTCATGATCTCATGGTTTGTGAGATTGAGCTCTGTGTTGTGCTCTGCACTAACAGAGCAGAGCCTGCTTGGGATTCTCTCTCTCTCTGCCTCTCCCTGCCTCTCCCCTGCTCACACTCCCTTTCTCTCCTTCTCTCTCAAAATTAGTAAACATTTTTTAAAATGCCTTTAAAAAAGAGAACAAAAGATCAGACTAATGGACCAAATAAAACCTACAAAATATGATATAAATTCAAATGTAATAATTACAGGGGAGCCTCGGTGGCTCAGTCGGTTAAGCAGCTGATTTCAGCTCAGGTCATGATCTCACAGTTCAGGAGTTCAAGCCCTGCATCAGGCTCTGTGCTGACAGCTCAGAGCCTAGAGCCTGCTTTGCATTCTATTGTCTCACCCTCTCTCTCTGCTCCTCCCTCGGGTGTGCTCTCTCTCAAAAATAAACATTTAAAAAAAGAAATAATAACAATAATAATTACAATACATGTAAATGGACTATATGATCCAATTAAATCAAGATTTACAGACCAGATTTTTAAAGCAAAAATAAAACAAAGGAATTTTCTCACCCATTATATTATCAAAAGGAGAACTAAAATCGATCTACAATTACACTTGTCAGAGAAACCATACTCAACATTTTGTTTTTCCTTTTAACTTTTTTCACAAAGGCAAACATACATCTTTCTATATTATAGTATATAAACATTTTCTGACTTTTTTCTCTTAAAAGCATCATGAATATATTTTCATATAGTTAAAACTTTCTCAAAAGTTTTATACTGAGATTAATGTATGTAAAATAAATACAGAAAGGCTGTACATTTATTGCCATGTGCATAATATTTTACGATATAGTTATAACTATTTAACCAGCTTCCTATCATTGGACATTTTGGTTGTTTCCAATGTCTCATTAAAATATATACATATATTAATATTTTATTTTTATATAATTTTATTATATAAATTTATATTATATTTTATATAATATATAAAATACTATATTTTTATTATATAAACTTATATTTTATATATATTATATGTTATATATTTTTATATAATTATATTGATATATAATATTTATATGTATTTTATTTAATTATATTAATTATATATGTATATATCCTACATATATATCCTCAAGGAACATACTGACAAACATACTTTTAGATCTATATCCTTTAGCTACATTTCCTACTATACACATTGGATGCCTATTGCAAAATCACTCTCCAAAATGTTTATACAAATGTTTACAAAATGTTTACAAAAATTTAGTCTTCAACAAGAAATGTGTCCATTTCCCCTTGTCTAAAAGGAGAGATTATTTCCCTTACATTGCCCACAAATTAAAGAGGCAAATACAGAAAATTTTCTAGATCACTGGATTTATTTAACCCCTCTAGTTTGTCCAAACCTTTAGGAGTCAAAAGCAATAGACACAAAAGAACTGTCAAAAAGGAGCAAACTCTCTTTCTCCTTCAAAAAAACTTTCAAAAGATGATTGCCAACTTTACTTTCCTACTTAATCTCCTCATACTCACCTCAATTTAAACATATTTTGAACTTAAAAAATCAAGATGAGCTTACCTTTATTTGTGCATTAGAGTCTTGTCTAAGCAAAGCCAAGAAGCCAAGTTTCAAAACTGATCGTTTACATCTCAGAGTTCCATGGACAAAACTCCAACTGGCATAAGCCCTTTGTCCTGGTGGTTACCTTTTCTTTCTTTCTATTCATCACCCTATTCTATTCTGTGAGATGATCTGTCAGGAGCATGGTCTTCAATTAGAGGAAAATCTAAGTCCCTGCTCTACCAGTTTCTAGTTGGGAAGGCTTGAGTAACTTAACCTCTTCATTTCAGTTTCTTCCATACAGCCTACTGTTTATAAGCAGACTCAAGAGTCAAAGATAGGTAGTCATAATCACAGGTCTATCATCTACAGCAGTGTGCCCTTGGGCAAGATTAATTATTCCACACCTGCTTCATCTGACAAATGAGTTTATTATTAGGTTATTAGAAATCAATTTCTTTTTTTTTTTAATTTTTTTTTTAACGTTTTTATTTATTTTTGAGACAGAGAGAGACAGAGCATGAACGGGGGAGGGGCAGAGAGAGAGGGAGACACAGAATCGGAAGCAGGCTCCAGGCTCTGAGCCATCAGCCCAGAGCCCGACGCGGGGCTCGAACCCAAGGACCGTGAGATCGTGACCTGAGCTGAAGTCGGCCGCTTAACCGACTGAGCCACCCAAGCGCCCCAGAAATCAATTTCTTAATTCAGTACTTGACTCACAAGAAAGTACCCAGAAAATGCTATACAAGTGATCTTTAAGGGCGCCTGGAGTTCAGGTGGTTGAGCGTCCGACTTCAGCTCAGGTCATGATCTCATGGTTTGTGAGTTCGACCCCCATGTCTGGCTCTGTGCTGACAGCTCAGAGCCTGCTTCAGATTCTGTGTCTCCCTCTCTCTCTGCCCCTCCCCTGTTTATGCGCTCTCTCTCTCTCTCTCTCTCAAAAATACATAAACATTAAAAAAAATTTTAACAAGTTTTCTTCATTATTTGTGAATTTTGTACTTGCAAACTTACCCACTCAATAAATTTTTTTTGTAACTTCAAAATCAATACTCATGGTGCTTTCGTAGTCATTCACAGACATGTGCAACCCAGTGAAAAATGTGAGTCAAATCGCATATTCTCAGCTCAGGCCATGCTCAGCCCTCCTGTTTCAGCTCTTATACTATAGATACAAGTCCTTTTCACAGTCTAGCACCATGTTTTTCACATTTTTAATGCTTTTTCTTTGCGATTCTGCTGTTCAAAATGCTCCCCCCAAGCTCAATGCTGAAGTGCTGTCTAGTATTCCTATGCACAAGGTTTTCATATATATTATGGAGAAAATACATGTGTTCATGAAAACTATTAGATATTAAAGCAACTAAACACTACACAAACAAGTGTTAATATATTACATGTTCACAGATTGGAAGAATATGGTTAAAATATCCATACTACATAAAGCCACCTATAGATCCAATGCCATCCCTACTGAAATTTCAATGGCATTTTTCACAGAAATAGAATAATCCTAAAATTTATATGGAACCACAGAAGACCCCAAGGAGCCAAAGCAATGTTGAAAAAGAAGAACAAAGCATCACACTCCCTGATTTCAAATTGTATCACAAAACTATAGCAATCAAAAAGTATGGTATTGGCCTAAGAACAGACACATAGAACAAAACAGGAAGCCCAGAAGTAAACCCACTCATACACAGTCAATTTATTACAAAGGAGGCAAAAATATACAAGACAGAAAAGATGGTCTCTTCAGTAAATTGTGTTGGGAAAACTAGAGAGCCACTTGCAAACAAGTAAAACTGGACTCTGACACCATACACAAAAAGTAACTTAAACTGGATTAAAGGCTTGAATTTGAGACCTGAAACCATAAAATTCCTGGAAGAAAACATAGGCAATAAGCTCCTTGACATCAATTTTGATAAGGATTTTTTGGATATGACACAAAAAGCAAAAATAATCAGGAGGAACTATGTCAAATTAAAAAGCTTGTGCATGGCAAAGAAAACCAACCACAAAATGAAAAGGCAACCTGTTGAATGGGATAAAGTATTTTCAAAACATTTATCTGAAAAAGGGTTAATATCCAAAGTATATAGAAGAATGTATAGAAATCAGTATCAAAAAAATCCATCTGATTAGAAAATGGGCAGAGGATCTAAACAGACATTTTTCCAAAAAAGGCTACAGATGACCAATAGGTACATGAAAAAATGCTCAACATCCCTAACCATCTGAGAAATGCAAATCAAAAACAATAAGATATCACCTCACACCTGTTAAGATGGCTATTACCAAAAAGACAATAAATAACAAGCATTGGTGAGGATGTAATGAAAAGCAAACATGGGGCACCTGGGTGGCTCAGTCAGTTAAGCAGTCAACTTCACCTCTGATCATTATCTCACGATTCTTGAGTTCAAGCCCCGCATTGGGCTCTGTGCTGACAACTCAGAACCTAAAGTCTGCTTCAGACTTTGTGTCCCTCTCTCTCTGTCCCTTCCCTGCTCACACTCTGTCTCAGTCTCTCTCAAAAATAAACATAAAAAAATTTTTTTAGTAATAAAGAAAAGGGAATACTTGGACGCTATTTGTAGGAATGTAAATTGATGAAGTCACCATGGAAAACTGTATGGAGTTTCTTCAAAAAATTAAAAATTGCCAGAGACCATGGGGGAGGGGAAAGGGAAAAAAAAGTTAGAGAGGGAGGGAGGCAAACCATAAAAGACTCTAAAAACTGAGAATAAACTGAGGGTTGATGGGAGGGAGGGGAAAGTGGGTGATGGGCATTGAGGAGGGCAACTGTTGGGATGAGCACTGGGTGTTGGATGGAAACCAATTTGACAATAAATTTCATATTTTTTAAAAAAGAAAAAATTGGAGGAAAGAGATAATAAAAAATCTAGAGCTAACTACTTTTAACATCTTGTAGTAAAAATCATATATATCCATATTTGCTCATAAAAAGATATAAAGCAAAAAAAAAAAAAAATTAAAAATTATACCATATGATCCAGCAATTCCACTTATGGGTATTCATCTAAAGAAAACAAAAACACCAACTTAGAAGGATACTTGCACTCCAATGCTCACTGCAGCATTATTTACAATAGTCAAGGCATGGAAACGACCTCAATGTCCATCTATAGATGAATGGTTAAGGAAGAGTTGGATATATACACAATGGAATATCATTCAGCCATGTCAAAGAATGAAACCTTGCCATTTGACAACATGGATAGACCTTGAAGGAATTATGCTAAGTGAAATATGTCAGACGGAGGAAGACAAATACCATATGATCTCACTTGTATGCAGAATCTAAAAGCAATTTTTTAAAGAAATTTTTAAAAAGCTCATAGATCAGCTTGATGGTTGCCCAAGGAAGGGTAGAGAGTGGGCAAAATGAATCCAGTGGGTCAAACGGTATAAACTTCCAGTTATAAAATAAATGAGTCATGAGAATGTAACATACAATATGATGGCAATAGTAATGATACAGCATTGTATATTTAAAAGCTTGCTGTCACGCAACTTGCAGATGGGTGCACTATGACCACCACAGTCAAAAGGAGTCCATCCTTCATCTTGTGTTGAGACTTCATGGTGGTGCTAGGTACTCATCTTCTACTCCCAAAGAAATTAAGTGTAAGAGATAGAAGGATAAGTTGGCGGTCCTGAAATATTCTAATATAGAGGAGAACGGCAAGATCAATTGCCTTCCTCATACATACCCCTTCAGATCAATGGGGTGCTCAGCCCTTTATCCGCAGCCATTTTGACCGCACTGTGGTGAATGCCTGACTTACTGCTTCAACAAACCAGAAAACAAGTCACTGTCTATGTGTTAATAAAATAAATGAATTTAGGAAAAAGGCAGACTTCATTATCAACATGTTCCTCTACCTCAATGATAAAACCCAGACGTGCTGGTTTAAGCTGACCACAAAACAGCTGCAGCCTACCCATCCCACCACACCCCTATATGAGTCCTGATACAGCCACATAATCTCATCATCGGTCCCCAGGTACCTGTCTCCCTGCCCTCATTTAGTAACCACTTTCCTCCCTTTATGTTTCCTCTTCATTCTGTCTAAATTCTTCCCATCCATCAAGGTCAAGTTCAAGTCCCCATTTCCTCCATAAAACAGCTTTCCGATTACACCAATACACTTACTGTCAACAGGCAGATCAGGAAAAACTGGAGCAAAAACAAAAACAAGAGGGGACCTCTCAATCGATGAAGGGAGCAAGGCAGCAAAAAACAGGAGGGGGGGCGGGGAGGGGACAATGTGCCTAATTTACATTTTCCAGTAAATCTTTGTCTTGCTTCCCAACTTGGCTGTTCATTCTTTCTATCAGTTTTTTCTCCATGGACTGCTCCCTTAATTCTGGGTCTTACAATTGCATACTCTGGTTGTGAATATCCATATTTGCTTTCTGAGTATTCAGGCTGTGTCCCCACTTCCTCATTTTCTACTCTGTGGTCCACTCACTAGGCTACAACCTGACTTCCCCAATCCACTAGTAATAGTTCACAGAACATCAGAAATTTGGTCCATATGGTACCATCATGTATTATGGAAAAAATACACAAGCTTAACCCATCTTACCAACTAGATTACAAATTCTTTCAAGGTAGCTTTTTATGTGCCCACAGTTTTTAGACGAGGTAATGATAATGATGACATTAATAATAGAATAGAAAACATCTGAGTTCTTGCTGTGTCCCTGAAACCACGCCAAGAGTTTTATAAGCATTACCCATTTAGTTCCCATAGCAAATTTTCCCAATATTATTGTTCCTTTGTTTTCTATTCAAGATGAGAAAACTGAAGCCAAAGAGTAAATGATGCAAGATATTTAAATGTAATTAATAAACATTTACAATGAAATAAGAAAGAAATATTATCAATTTTTCTTTCAGATTCCCAAAGACAATACATACAACCCTATAACTTTTTTATCTTTTCTTGACAACTTCATAAAATTATCATAGAGTCAAAAGGGAGGGATTAATCTCAAAGGAATTTCCAGCTTTCTGAAACAGTCAACTTTACAAAAATGTCCTAAACCCCCAAATACAAGAAAAAAAGGTCTTTAGTCACATAGGGAGCCTTAAAAATCATATATATGTATATTGTTTAAGATTTCATTACTATAGTAAGAGCTTCTGCTTGCCATTGAAATGAAGAAAGGCTGTGCCATATAGTACAGTATTTAGTAAAAATAATTTTAAAGAGATGTCCTCCACATTTCTCAGTGAGTATTAAAGAGGGTTGTTACAGAAAGAATTGGGTCTCCCCCCAACCCCACCAGTTCCTAACTTGCACCTCAAACCATAATGTGACTATATCAGAGACAGGGCCTCCATGGAGCAAACGAAGGTTGAATGAGGTCCCAAGGGTGGGACCCAATTCAATAGGACCAGTGTCCTGATAAGAAGAGGAAAAGGTATCAGGATGTACACAGGCACACACAGAGGAAAGGCCATGTGGGGTACAGCAAAAAGGCATCCGTCTTCAAGACAAAAACACAGACTTCACCAGAAAGCAACCCTGCTGGCAACTTGATCTGGGAATTCCAGCCTCTAGAACTATGAAAAATAAATAAATTTCTGTTGTTTAAGCCAAAGAAAAAAGGGGGTAGAAAGAGAGGGAGGGAGGGAGAAAAGGAGAGAGGGAGGAAGGAAAAAGGAAGAAAGAAGGAAGGAAGAAGGAAAGGGAGAAATAAAACATGAAGACAACAAGTTTATGAGAAAGTACATTCTCTTTTTCTAGGTAATAATAGTCTGTTGACAAAAAAAAAAAAGTTACATTCTAGACTTGTACTTCACCTCAAATAAATACTGCACAAGTTAAATTCACAACATTAGCATACCAGAGAAAAACACTATAAAAGTATTCAACACTTATCAGGTGGTTTTTCTGGCAAAGAGAGCCAAAATATCTATTTGGTAAGCAATCTATAACTTTCAGCAATGAAAATGCAATCTAGTCTGTGAAGCTACGTAACTCCTTCCCCAAACAGAACTGGACTGCCTACCTACCTACAATACTCATATGTCCTTGGCAAATCATGCTTTTCTTATGTTTGGACAGTACCATATGTTTTTGGTCCAGCACGAAGCTTAGGAAAATTGAGGGGTGGCAGACATCCGTATAGCTAGCCAGTCCACCGCAATTAGCAACAATGACCACAGCCTCAACGTGACACTGGCTTTGCACTGGATGTTGATTATACAGCCTTCATTATATAGCATTGATTATACTGCTGCCAAAGGGGCTATACTGTTCTCATATGATTTCACTTAAGATGAAGAGCTCTTCCAGGTACTTCTAAAGATAATGCCAGTAAATCCTGGAAAATAACACTTTCAAGTAATTGTGACAGCAAGACCAACAACAAGGTTTCAGAATTTGAAGTGAATACCAATTCCAGAGTATACGCAGTCCTGACCTACCATATTGCCCCAGTGTACTCCCTTCCAGAATGTAAGATGCCTGCGCTTAGTATTCAGGTGACTGCTGGGAACAGTGAGTCTTAGATGACCTAGGATGTAACTGTAATTCTCTTCCCACTCAGGAAGGTGGGGGAAAAAAACTGAGTAAAATCTGAAGAAAGTCATATCAAGAAAAAAAGCTAGAGATTTTTTTCCTCTATGTTCTAAATCAAAACTCGCCAAGTCAGTTTACTAGTAGGTAAATTCAAAACCCAATTTCAGATTTGGCACTAGCAATGTGAAGTGGACCAGTGAGCTCAGTGAGTGGATAAGTGAGCTGTATTTGGTCTCTCCTCTCCTGAACAAACCTGTATTGGTAGTAAGTCAATGAAATGTGTTCCAGCAAAACAAATCAGCATTTCAATCATCTTCCCAATGTGTGGAACCACCAATTCAATCACCCAATAGCTAATGAGAACTGTCATAAAATTACCCAATGATGCCTATGTCATCATTTGCCTTTTATTATAGCCTACATTTCCTGCCACCAAAATAAGGACAATATCTATTTCTTCAGGACAGCAATAAGCTAGATAGTAATGGTGGAGGTATCTAACAAGTGTTTCTTATCTGCAGTGTTTCAAAAAAAAAGAAAGAAAGAAAGAAATTATGTAAGTTGTAGAGTTGGCATCAGTGGATTAAATTCCCACCAGATCCAGACAGAGAGTTGGATGCATGTTGCTTCAAATTTAGATTTATTTATTTCACAGAACTCCTCCAGTT